>NW_009233126.1:42540-42817 GCF_000690835.1 Fulmarus glacialis | reverse complement strand
AGCCGCCGCGGGGTTCCAATCACCGTTTAATGCCCCCTGCCTGGACTAATTGCATGGGATGGAGGGGTCCCGCAGCATCATCCCTCCTCAGCTGCCTGACCCATTGTGCCCCCCTGCCCCGGCCATCCCCTGCAGCCCTCCTTGAACTGCCGCAGGTAGAACTGTGCTGCCAGCTGCTTGGTCATGGTCTTCAGTGCAAGGAAGGCAGCCACAATCTCAGCGACAAGGAAGGCCAGAAAAAGGCTGTGCACGGCCATCTCTAGTGGCAGGGGGCGGG
>NW_009233126.1:39856-42523 GCF_000690835.1 Fulmarus glacialis | reverse complement strand
GGAGGGGGAGCTGGATCAGGAAGGAGAGGAGGAGGAACCCAGCCAGCTCGGGCACCTGTGGAAGGAGAGGCTGCTGAGATGGGGTGCAGAGGCCATCGGTGGTGTGGGGGGGACCCTCTCTGGCCCAGGAGCTCCCTGCATTGGCCACTCTGCTGGCCTCAGCACCCAGGTACCGGGGATGCCGCTGCCATGCAAAGCTGTGCCTGGATATGGTTGGATGCTGTCAAGCCCAGTGCTGGAGAGTCGCACCCACAGCACAGGGAGGGATACAGCAGGAGAGTGAGTGGGTCCCCTTCGTCCCCTGCCTCCAGGTCTGCCTGCACCCGCGATTCCTTCCCAGGGCAGATCCAGGCAGGACTCCAGGAGGAACGGGTGGTGACAGGCACTCAGGTCCTGAGCAAGGGGACATCCAGCGTAGCCACAGCTCCCCCAGCAGGGCCGTCCCTCACCGAGCACAGGGGACTTGCGGCCAGGGCAGAGAGGCGGCGCTTACCTTCTCCTGCAGGTTCCCTACGTAGCCCAGGTAGAGGCGGGAGCCCTCAGCCAGCGAGAGGACGAGGAAGGCAGCGACCAGCAGGAACTGGTAGTGCCGAGGCAGCAGGTGGTACTGTAGCGGGGGCACAGCCTTGTCCCAGCCAGCCCTGTCCCCTGCACCCCGTGCGCTGCGCCCCGTCCCCTGTGCCCCATGCCCAGCTCTCCATGCCCAGTTTCCCATCCCCTGTGCACCATCCCCTGCCTAGCTCCCTGTACCCACCTCCCCGTCCCCTTTGCCCTGTCCCCTGCACCCCATGCCCAGCTCCCTGTGCCCTGCTCCCCGTGCCCTGTGCCCTCATCCCCAAGCCCAGATACCCATGCTCTGCCAGCTCCCACCCATGCTGGTGCCCAGCCCTGCCCACTCTGCCCTCCCAGTTTAACCTTCCCTGCCTGGAAAGTTCAGTGGTTGTTTGCACCATTTCCATTTCCAGGAGCTAGAGGCAAGCCGTCTTGTCTTGTGGGGGACAGGGCATTTTGCTCATGTGTGTGTGGACCCATTAATTTTCAAGAGGTTCCCCTCTCCCCTGCTCAGTGTGGCCCCTGCATGTCCAGGGAGGTTGCGCAGGAGCAGGCTCACCCCCCCACCATGCGCCCCACAGGACGGTACCTTCAGCTGCAGCATCATCCCCTCAGCCAGGCACCAGATCGGGAAGTAGTAGACGTTGAAGTAGAGCATCATCTGGAGGGGCAGGCTAGACAGCACCTCGTGGGCTAGGCAGGGCAGGCAGAGATGGGCAGGGCTGCCCAGCACCCCCAGGGTCTCACTGCCCAGAGGGAGCCCCTGCCTCGCCACTCGCGGAGGGGAGAGCAATGGCCCCTGCCATGCCTGGGGGGATGGCTGGGTAGCAAGAACGGCTGTTTGCAGCAAATGCACTTATTTTTACTCCCCCTTATCGGTGCGTGGGTGCAGGGACCCTTTGGGTGCTCCTGGCTCAGAGGCACCCAGGTGCTTTGGTGATGTGTTGAGCAGGCTCACGGTGATGAAGCAACAGCAAAACCCCCCAAACCCCTCTGCCGCCAAGCCCTGCTGCCTGTACCTGGATGATAGGTGTGGGCAGCACCGCTGTCCTGTGTCTTGTTGTTGATGAAGAGGGAGCCGCTGAATGCCGCCAAGCCCCGGCGGAGGTTGGGGGGCAGAGGGGTGTGCGCAGCCATGGCCGGCAGCTGAGCCCCACTCGCCCCAGACCAGCTCAGCTGGGATTAGCCAGGAGGTAATTAACAGGATGACAGGTTGGGCTAATGCGCAGGGCCATCCAGCCATTGGCTCCCTGGGGACAGAGCTGCTGAGCTGGGAGGAGGATGTGGGGAAGGAAAATTCCCCCCAGGACACCAAGCCCACTTGGGAGCCACAAGGATACAGAGCGCCTCCCCTCTGCAGCAGCTTGTGGGAGTGAGCAGCAGGTTGTACCCATCACCTTGACCAGGACGTGGCAGTGTCCCCAGCCCATGCACACTATGGGCAGCGCTCTGCTCCGCCACACCCTCTCCCAACCGGGTTGTATCAATGTAATTATTGCACAAAACTCCCTGACAGACGAGGATACCCAGGAAGGGGATATTGCTTTTTGCCAGAAATGCTTCTTCAAAGCCTCCAAACTCATGGAGCGTTTTACGTATCACTGTGAGCTTCCCTGCTAACAGGCCGCCCCCGTGGGTCTCCATGCTGCTCACAGTCCCCAGGTCCCATCCAGGCTCAGCAGTCCTGGGGAGGGCAGTGGGGGATGGTGTGTGTGAAAGGGTGGTTGAGCCAGAGGTGAATGGCAGGGAAAGGGGATGGTGTTTGGGGGCCTTCACGGTTAGTCCTACCCAACAGGTGTGGTCCCATCTCATGATCTTCAGCCTCCAACTCATCCCAGAGCAGCTGCTGCAAACATTGGGAGAGAGTATAGTAAATGTGGTCTGTAAGGGCCCGGCACCGGCAAGGGACACGAGAAACCAAGTAAAAAGAGGATTCTTCTGCTTGATAAAACCAAAATGAAGCTGCAGAGCTCATTGCCATATGCTGTCAAAAAAAACTACCTGGGGCTGAAAGCATGTTTAGACCAATACATGACTGGCTGAAGTCCATGAAGGGCCCCCACGCACAAGGACCCAGTCTCTCAAGGCAGGTCCATGCTGTGAGCACAGCCCAGG
>NW_009233126.1:3687-39843 GCF_000690835.1 Fulmarus glacialis | reverse complement strand
CCGAGCAGCTGTGACACCACAGTGTGGCCCCATGGCCCAGCTCAGGGCAGCCGCCCCCCTGTCCTTACATTACTGGTTAAAAACAAAAAAAACCTATGCAAAGTGGATTTCACAGAAAATCTAACCAAGTGTGGAAAAAATACACCCTGCTGTAAGCATTGCCCTGTTATTAGATAAGGACACTGAGCTAAGAGAGGACAATGTAGATGAGGTGCTTAGGGACATGGTTTAGTGGGCATGGTGGTGTTGGGTTAACGGTTGGACTTGATGATCTTAGAGGTCTTTTCCAACCTTAATGATTCTATGATTCTATGATTCTATGATAATGGATGAGCAGAAAGGCCCAAGAGCAGCCCCGGCCACCTCTGCTCTCAGAGAAAGCCCTCACCCGTGCTGCACTGGGGATGGGGACATCGACATTTGCCTTTTGGGACTTAAGATGAGACTTGCAAGTTCACATCTCTTTGTGGATCCAGCAGATACGTAATGGTTCAAGAAAAGGATCCTGTTCATCACTGCATTCTGGAGCACGCTTGTCCCTGCCTACCATCCCCTCTGGTCACGCCACCTGGGAAAAACCTTGCAGTGAAACCAGAAGAGATCAACCGGAGATGTGACAGATGACTGGTAACATTTCTACCCAGCAAAGATCAGAAAATCTGGAAATAAATACCGGTGAGCTGAATGCAAGTGGGAAGCCTCCACAGAAAAGGTGATTGCACCACCCGGTTGACCTGCAGAGGTGACCCAAGGCCTTGGAAGGAATCAGAGATGATCCAGATCCCAAGAATAGTACCGCTTTAATTCATAGGGGGTGAATCAAATTAAAAATATAAATCCTCTTGCTTTGGGCTCAGGGTAAAACACTGATTGCTGGGAAAGAAACCTCCCCCAGGACAGAGCACTGGAGGCTCTCCAAGGGGGGTTCTCGTCCCCTGGCTCTGCTGGGCTGATGGACATGGGGCTGTGGGCTGGCCAGGTCCACTCCTGAGCTGGAGATAAGGCTCCTCTTCCAGCAAGGGGCAGAAAACATGACAGCAGAGCACCGACGTGGAAAGCTGAGATGAGAAATGCAGCCTTGTCACTAGGTCACAGGAGGAATGAGTGACGAAGGCTGGAGGACAGACAGAAATACTCCTCCGACTACTTTTCCTTGAGTAACATCTCAGCAGCAGCACTAATCCTGCAATAATCATTAAGGAGAGAGACATCACAAGGCTGGCTGGAAGGATGGCCACCAAGCCCAAGGGCTGCAGTCCAGCTGTCGCGTCTCTTCAGGGAGCCTCCGCTCCAAACCCTAGGACTGACCAAGAGCTGCCAGTGCCCAAGCCCAAACCAAGCCCCAAGAGATGGGGAAAAGCGCTCCAGCCCCTTTTCTACTCCAGGATGGGAAGATGCTGCGGGTGCTGGGATGGGGACCAATGAGCTCCAGAGCCCTCAGCTTGGGCAGGGACCCACCTCTGCTGGGGAGTTTGGATGGGGCGACCAGCCTGGAGAAGGGAGAATGCGAAACACAAACACAGGCTGTACAGAGACCACCCAGCGTGACCCCATCTCCCTGGCCTCCCCAGGTGCTCCCCAGGGTGGGTGGGCATGGGGAGAGCTGTGGCAAGTGCTGCAGCCATGCGGAGAGGGAGCAGACGTCAGCTCCACGGGGATATGCATTGGAGCTCTGCTGGGAGCGAAAAGGATTTGTGAAGGGGCAATGTGTTTGAAAGCACAGGGAGCAATGAAAGGCACTCGTGCTGTTTACGGCGGCAAGGGACATGCCTGGAGCAGACCCGCCTGGGGACCCCCTAGCCAGTCAGCAGCATCCGCAGCCACGCGGCGCCCATGCCCACTGCCAGTGGCAAACCCCGCTCTCTCTGAGGGCTGCTTTTCCAGCATCCCACAGGAATTGCAACCGCAGAGCCCCAGCCCGGTAGGCACTGGGGCAGAGGAGCTGTCGGCGGTCTGCTGGGAAGGTAAATGTGCAGTGACAGGCGCCGGGTTCATCCAAGTCTCAAAGGGAAATGACTCAACCATGGTGTTCCCGCTTGTCTGTGGAGCTGCCATCCCATCTCCCCATGAGCACAGCATCAGGAGGGACAGCCACCAGCGGCATTAGGAGCCTTTCCCAGTTAGCCAGGACATATCTCCAGTTCTGAAAAAAAGAAAAAAACAGCAGCGCTGTGAGATGTTTCCCAGCGTGCACAAGCAAATGTGCTCGGTGTACGTGGGCGCTGCCCTCGGCACTAGTCTGGTCATTGGTCATCAGTCCCCATCCCAGCACCCGTGCTGCTCTGCGCAGAGGCACAGCCAGCCTGGGCAGGACGGCAGCGCCCCTTTCTCCACCCTCACTCGTCACTAAAGCTGTCCAAAAACTCATGGTAGCTCCTCAATTCCATGTAAAACTGAGTTCAAACAGTATTTTTTAAATTTAAAACAAGTCCTTCTGGCACTCAGCTGAAAATTCATGGAAAGCCACCAAATGGCAGGCATCTCCCCAGCTGAGCGGGATCCCAGCCAGAAGGCAGCTGCCCGTTCCCAGCAGATCTGTGCACCAGTACCCTGCAAAGGGGACATAGCAGCCATACCCACCCACTGCCGTCGTGGCTCCTGCACCCCCCAGCCCCACCACTCAGCACAGCGGCATCGCCCCTGCCACGGGGGGTGGGGCTGCAAAACAAGCATGCAGCCATAACCAGTGTCCCCACACAGGAATTAGGGACATGGCCCAAGCAGGGGGCTGGCTGTCCTTTCTGCCAGCCCGTCACACCCAGCGCACCCGGGACCCCAAACCGAACGTACTTGCCATGGCGGACAAACAGCCTAAAAGGTGCGAAAGCAGCAGGAGACAGAGAGAGAAAAGACATTCAGGTTTAGGTGGTCCAGCTTCCTCCAGGCTTGCTGAGCCCCACCACGGGGGCGAGCATCACCTCCCGCCACCGGGCTGCCCATGAGATGCCACCTCCATCCCAGCCACAAACTGGGCAGCCAGCAACCATTTCCCGATGTACTGGACATGATGGGCAAAACTCTGCCCCGGTCACTGGTGGCTGGGTGGATCCTCAACATGCTCCCCAACCCAGGGGTGCCCGGGATGTCTGAGCTGGCTCGGGGCTGCCTGGGGGCTGAGAATGCTTCTATCCCTGAGCTTTTGAAAAAGTCTGCTTTTATTCCAGATGTGGAAACACCCCAGGGACAGGAACCCACATTCCTCCCTCAGCTCTGATTCCCACTCTAAAGGCTCCTTCCTGGCTGTTATTACCTCCCTGGCACCTGCCTTCCTACATAGCATGTTCTACACCCACCCTCTGCATGCAGGGGTACACTATTTCCTGTGCAAAGTCTTAAAAACAAAGTGAAGGGAGAAAAATGCACTTTGCCTATGAGCTATGCCCCAATGAACCGGAGGCTGAGACACCAACGGCCAGTGTCCCAGCACCACAAGCTCTCCAGGCTTTGCTCTTGCAGAGAGTTGTGCACAGGCAGCACACCCAGCCCCTCTCTGCAGGTCCCTCAACTGACTGGGTGCCCAGGGGCACCCCAGCATCAGGCAGTGCTGCCTCGGTGATATGCCAATGCCCGGTGGCAGTGAGCACCACTGTCCCATCGAGTCTGTGCAAGGATTTGGATCCTGGTGTTTAAGACAAACCGCTGTGTGCAGGATGCCAGATCTGGAGACGGCTGGGAGGCAGCATCAGGGGGACGGAGTGACCGGGGCTGGAAGGGAGATGCGAGAACGGACGAAGTGGGGAATGGGAAAGAGCTGCCCAGTGCCCGTCAGAGTCCTGCTTTAGGGTGCTCAGCCCTGCCCTGCACCCCACAGCTGTGTTCGGCCCCTGCCCTGGCACTGCTGGTTACCACAGCGCATCTACTTACTCCACGTCACGCTTTCGGATCATCCTGCCGGCAGCCAGGACCTCAGCCACCTTGGACACGATAGGGTCGTAGTTCATGCTGGCCACAGCCACCACCTCGTCACTCCTAGGGCCGGGCAGAGCAGAGCAGTTAGGGCAGCCCCAGGTGGCCACAGCTCCATCACCCAAAAAGCAACATGCTGGAGAGAAGCAGGAAGCAAAGAGAAACACCCACTCCAGGGTCAGGACCCATCCCAAGGCATGAGCACCACGGGGACTGTGCTAGCAGTGTGGGACAAGGGACAGGAGAGGTCTCAGAGCTGGCACTGCAGGCTGGCCCCACGGTTGTCTCACCAATGCTCACATGCTGGCGCGGTGAGCATCACTAGGGTGCCCAGGGGACGGAGACAGCTCTGGGCACCCTGGCATCTGTGGGAAAACAACAGCAAAGGTGGATCTGATGGTGGATAAAAACCTGGACATCAGCAAGGATGCCAAGTGGTTGCTGCCATCCGGGCAGGCAATCCCTGTGCTGCTGCCCTGTACCAAGGGAGTGGAGAAGCAGGTGGTCAGGATTTCCCTGTGGGACACTCAGTTGTGCTACTCCACATGCCCTTCCTAATCCCCACCTCCAAGTGGGCAGAGTGCCCACCTCCGAGCCATTCCACAGGCATGCTCCTCCCAAGGCACTGGGACAGCTACGGTGTCCAACTGCAGGGTCCCACCAGCCCCAGTGACAAAACCCCTGTGTATACGGGATGTCAAGCAGCACGTCCCAGTCCGGCTGACCATCACCCACCAGGATGCCAATGCTGGCGGCCCAATGCAACCTCAAAGGCTGAATGGGAAACAAATGGATCGGAAGGGAAGAGGATGTAAAAATGCTGGAGGAGCTTTAGCTAAAGATCACAAGGCAAACAAGAAGGGCTCTTCTGCTTTGAGGTTTGCAGAGGTCAACCTGAGTGTAAATCTTCAAAGACTGAACCCAGTAGATGACTCATGAATAGGTAACTGCATAGACAAACAATGTAAAGATCAGAAAAGGTGCGTGGGTAAGATATTAAACACTGGTGATATTGTTGAGTAAGCTGAAGAGTAGAAGCATCCAACAAATCAAGATCTGCTCTTCAATCCGCTGCCAAAGAGCTCCATGACCAACAGAGCAAAGAGCAGCTGCGGGGGGGCGGGTGGAACATGTGCCTGATTCCCAGGAGGAGGAGAGCAGAAGCCATGTTTCAGAGAACACTTCATCTCTGTGGAGCCATGGTAGTTGAAGTCATCTCTCATAGCTGTCCCTCAAAGCCACGGGGTAGCTCCATCACAGAAGACTATCTATTTCAAAAGGCTCTGACTTCTAAATAAGCTTACTACAAATAAGGGAGAGCAAGTTGAAAACAAAGCAGCAGTCTGGCTTTCCTGTCCCATGGGCGAGCACAGGTGTGCAGAGCAGACCAGGAGCCCAGAATCTTCTCTGGAACCACTGAAGCTTGTCCACAGCTTAGTTAGTCCACACCAGCCAGACCCAGAGACAGACCGACACCGGCCAGGCTCCAGCACAGGGTGCTGCTCCACGGGAATGGTTGCAGAAAGGGGGAGATGCCGCATTGCCAGGAGCTCTAGAACAAGACTTGGATGCCATTGGAAATCCCACCTCAAGCATCCTTAGCTCACTGCAGAGATGTGTACCTACAGCAGAGGAGATTTCTGATAGCCTGCGGCTCTTCCATCCAGCAGACGACATGAGAATAAGGAGTAACATACAGACGTTGACGACAACACATTCACAGCGGAAAACAGGCATCCGTGGCAGGCAGTGAGGCTACTTAACCACCCAAGATTACAAAGCACGTGTGTGGTCAGCTGAACTGCCTGCTGGGCTCTCACATTTGAGAGCTGCTGCTGTGATTTAGAAGAGATCTTCGCTTTCTGAGCCTGCATCTTCTCTGCTGCGATGCTTGATGTCCCGCCTGATGTAAACGAGGTCCTCCACTCTCCCCAGGACAGGACCCCATTCCTTAGGGATGTAACTCCAATTATATGTGCAGGGACTCGTGAGTTTTCTTTACAGAAGACAGCTAGTCTCCTTCCAAGACGCTTGCAGCAGTACCTGATGGCACTGCAGTGCAGATTCCTTCTTCTCCTATTGCCCCACGTTCAGAAACACAAACTGCCAATGAGAACCCCATCCCACCATGAACCACAGCCTGGGGAGAACCTACAGGCAGTTGTTTCCATCGCACAGGGCCTCGGCCTTGGCTACTTCACCATTGCTTGATGCCTCTGGTGCTCAGTACACAGCAGGGGCGGAGGCTTCAGGACTCCTGGGAGGCTCTGCACCACACCACATGCTCTTGAAGCTTCAGTGGTTTCCTCTATGTTTGGTTTCCTGAGCACAGCCAGCTCCCAGCTGGGAAACACGAAGTGGTTGGAGAGACCTATCCATCAAAACCAGGGGGAGAAGTGCTGTGCCAAAGGAATGAATAACCAAGGTGTGCAAGGGAAAGGAAAGGAAGGCGTAATCCCACCAGCCACCCACCGACTCAGCCTCAAGCCCAGCCAGTGCCTGACATGACCAGCCGGGAAGGTAGACGCAGCCCAAACATTTCCGACAGCAAAACATGGGGTAGCTGGTTGTTTTGCTAAATAACTCATGGGGAGCTGGTGAGCTAGAGCATCTCACATCAGCAGTGGCTTTTAAACATTTTGGCTGACAGATGGGGAAGCCAGGAGGAATCCCTCTTTTTCAAAAGGTAACTTTAGAGGCAACAAGAGTGCCCTTCCTGAACCTAGGACTTGGAGCAATCAGAAATCTTGGTGTAAAGGCTGAGGGAAGATGGAGTACTGTGGAGCACTGTGTCTACTTGGTCTTCCTTTCCTCTGCAGGGTTCAACGCAATGGAAGTGGAGAACTGTGAAGAAGATAACAACAGCAATTCCCTGGATCTCCCAAGATCTCCAGGGTCTTAGGGGTGGGGTGACATTGGTCTGTTCTGGCTGAGGTGCTGTGGTGAACACAGTGTCCCATGGGGACATCTGCAGAGCACCATCCTGTACACCTCCTGGCACAGGGCCTCACACTGACCCCTCCACAGCTCACGCACCTCTGAACAGGGATAAGTAAACAGTTTTCTTCTTCAAACTCTGGGGAAAAAAGAGCCTTATTGTGAAAGTTGATGCTGAGGACAGGCTCTGGGAGTGGGAACTACCAGCGGTTCATGCAACAACCAAGACAGCGCACACCAGGAGGAGAAGAGTCCAATCCATCAGGTGGGCATGGCAGAAGGAAGCAGGAGGGGATGGTTGATTTGGGACAGTGCCCTCAGTCCAAAAGCATTAGCACCAACCAGAAGAACTACCACCAAATGAGAAAAAGAGGAAGAAATGCTCCCAGTGGCCTCCCACAGAAGCAGAGACGGGGACTTGATTACAGCCAAGTGGAAGATGCACTGGCTGGCCCTCTGCCAGCCGGCACTCCCCCAGTACCTCTGGCTCTCAGCACGGGATGCCATCCTGGTACCCAAAAGCCATCTCCGGGAGCCCCTCCTGGGTGGCAGAACAACACCACACTTAGCGGTGGACCCCCGCCGTCCGCCTGCCGGGGAGCTGCTGCTGACCGAGCACGGCTTTCCTGCATGCCAGCAGGTCTGCCCAGGCAGCCCTCACCTCCCGGCAGCCACCAGCAGCATGCTGAGCATGGGGCCGCTGCACAGAGCAGGGATTATGCATCTTGCTCAGGGCTTTCCTTTTGAACAGGCTCTACAGATGTTTAATTAAAGCAATCTGACATTTCCTTTCTAAATAGGGTTGGGATAAATAGCTAAATGCTCTGGTATAGAAAGGAGGAATAGAGGTTTCAAAGAAGATTATATGCTGGAAAGAAATGTGTGCCAGTGTGGCTCGTGGATGCCTGGCCCCATAATACTGCATTTGCTGCACACACGGGACTGCCAGCGAGGCCAGGGGATCCAAGGCAGAGCAACGCAATGGCTGTGGAGCAGCTTCGCAGGGGATGCAGCAGCAAAAGTACACACAGCTCTGCAAACCACTGCAGCAAAACTGCTGAAAATGGGTTTTTATCTTCCCCTGGCTCACACGCACTGAGCAAACTGGGGAGTGACAGCCCCTGTGGCTGTAGAAGGGGAACGTCCCCTTGCAGCAGCTCTCCCCCGCACAGGTGGTGCCTTCGCACAAACCCACCCTTTTAGGCAATTTTAGCCAAGGTGCCAGCGAGCTCAGAGGTGCGTCCACGTGCAAAGGGCCCCTGGGTGCCAGCAGATGCTGGAGCCCCATCACCTGCAGCAGGTTTTTATCCAAAGTGCACAGGCACAGGAGAAGGAGGGTGAGCGCCAGGGACCCAGCTGCCTCATGCCATGGGGTGATAAAGTAAGCCCAGTGTCTCTCCAAGCCCGATGGACACATCCAAATGCCAAACCCCATCCTGGAGCGATGGGGGCAAGCAGCCACCCTCGGGGAGGGGCACACAGACGGGAGGCCGTGAGGGACATTGGGCATGGGACAGAGAGGCAGCGAGCGAGCCCTGGTGAGACGATCTCTGCAGAGCAGGAGCTGGCTCCTGTCCAGAGCTCCCTCCTGATCCCTGCCTGAACGCTGCTGCCGAGTAGTTTGATTGCTGAGCCGGGCAGACCTTTGCTTCCCTAGTTTCACTCTCCCCATCCTTAATATTAGAAAGCACTTGAAGAAATCCCCTCCATCTCCAGGCATAAGGAGGCTCTGTGGCCACTGATTTTAGATTGGAATGGGACAAAAGCAATGAAAGAATAAACAGCAGCAAATATTTTGAGGATAAATTCATGGTGCACAGTCTTGCCAGTCTAAACAGCCAGCATGGCTCAAGAACAGCAGAGGCAACATATCCTGGCTGTCAACACATGGCAGGATAGGCTCCCAGACTGGGGGAGAGCTGGGTTTCACTACAGGTGTAACAAAAGCTCCTGAACTCTTGCTAACCTTCACAGATTGTTAATAGACAGAAGAGTTTTCTGAGCGTAATTTGTCAAACCAGAAGCAGAAAGTGATGCCTGAGCTCCCAGTCCAGCCCTGGTCACAAATCATTAACATGGTGATGAGATGGGAGGAAATCTTTGATGGGAATTGCCAGCAACAGATTAATAGAAGCCAGGTAATTATCTGCTCTCAGATATTACATGAACAAAGTGCTTACATCTGGCAGAGACATTGTGTCCAAAGACCAGTTTAACTTGCTTTACGCTTAGCACATGGTTTCTCTAGGGCCTTTTATTAATGTCCTGCAACTTCAGTGTCCAGAGAGGAACAAAACCAACTGACAGAAGCTCTGGCAAAAATATTTTCCAGCCTAGCAGAACAAGTTTAGACGAATGCCTGTGTAGGAACATGGAGAAGAGAAACACTTACTTGGTATAAAATGCCACAAACTTCAGTTCATCTAAATCTCCCTGAATGACAACATCATCAAATCCTTCCCCATGGCCTGGAAGGCAGAGAAGAAGTAGTGGATTCAGCAACAATTCCCCTGGATCCAGCTCTAGCCCCTAAGACAGAGTGTTTCAATCCAGAGCTACACGAAGAACATCCTGCAGTCACCAAGAGACCAGCACCAGAAGATGAGGGGACCAAAATGCACCCCTTCTTGTTCAGAGAAGTGCAAGTTCAGGGAGACTGTCTCTGTTCATTCTGAGTTATCCCTCGTGACCACAGCCATCCCTCTGGCCCTGCACCCCACAGCCATGAGCAGACAGGTTTTGGAGGAGCTACCAAAACCCTCAGGAGCCAGGAAGGGAAGCAGACCCGAGGCAGAGGTTAGTGCAGAGGGTCCACAGCAAGGGAGGCAGCTATGGCTTCTCTATCCCAGGACACCTCCACCAGCACAAACTCTACAGCAGCCTTGGGGAGCCCCTTACCTGCATATCGGATGCTCTTCCCGAACATAGCAGTCCACAAATATGGGACTGTGCTGATCTCCATGCCGTGGGCCAGCATGTTCAGCGCAGCTATACGGCCTGGAAGAGAAGCGGTAGAATAAGCGAGGAAGCGCTGTGCCGGGACAAGTGTTGTGGTCTGCCCTCAGGTCGCAGCACAGCATCGACATCTCTAGTCCCAGAGTACAGGGAAACCAAGACCAGCTTAGGCTAAAAAAAAAACATACAGCAACAAGCACCAACAAGAAAATGTATCGCATCGTCCGAGGCTGGGCTCAGACTCCTCCCCGGTGGTGTAGCTCCTACTGACTCACCAGTGCTACCTCCACTGGCACGAGCAACATGCTCATGAGCCTGTTTCAACCCAACTTCTGCAACAGTGACACAGCTGAGAGCTTGCTGAGCTCCCACCGCAAATGAGCATGGGATGGATAAACCCCCTGAGGGCATGGAGACTGTTAGGGTACAGTCCCTGCCACAGAGGCATGTCTGGACCAACATTAAAGGGGGCTGTGTCCAAAGGCCAAGGTGTAGTTCCAAAACCTCTCACCCAGGGCACTCACCCAGAGGTCAGCCTCCCCAGGGGCTGTGGCCTTGGAGAGCTCAAGGGCAGCCGATCATGACAGGGTTTCCAGGGGAGAAAGGTCTCAGCTCCGCAGCATGCTCCTGGGCCAGCCCGGCAGCATGGGCAGCCCAGCTGGGGATGTGAGCCCAAGCCAAGATTTGGATGTGAGGTCCTAAGTGTCCCGGGGCAAGGAGAAGATCAGGCTTCTGCAGCGACTGCAGATGCCAGGGAGCACACAGTGTATGGGAAAGCCTGTCCCTGGGCACCTCTGTGTTTGTAACGAGGCATCGTTAGGCAATACACGTCAAGAAGGCTGACAAATGAAGGTATATTGGACAGGATAAAATATACATGCTTCAAAATGTTTAATACAACTACCCAGTTTCCCTGTCGGCAGTTGTCTCATTCTCTCGCTAGAGAGCTTGGAAATTTCCCAGAGATCTGGAAAAGGCTCTTTTCCATAAGCAATTTGCTGTTGCAAAGCAAAGGGACTGAAAAGCACCTACCATGCATATGGGCCATCTGCCAGTGAGGGACGTTCACCTTCTTATTATTCCTCAAGGCCAGTGGGAACGTGACAGCGTCACCAGCTGCAAAGACTCCAGGGATGTTGGTTTGCATCATCTGCAGGGGGGAAGCAGAAGTGTGCGTCGGTGGGGTTTGCACCCTACACAAACAGAAACAGGGAACTGCTCTAGAGCTGCCACAGTCCCCAGGAACACATGGACAACCTCTGCTCGGCTGTGCGACTCCCAGGTGGGATTTGATTTAGCATTCTTCACTTTCAAAGCAGACCACGCAGGCAGGGACCTCTGCCAGTGGGTTACCCAGTAAAAAGAGACACAGACTGGTGTCCTGGAGCCCCTCTTAGAAGACTGGGGTCTGTTGGTGTTTGCAAATAGAGCCTGGCTTATTGCACGTATGAGCAATAAGTGCAGGGGTGGGTGGCAACGAGCCCCAGCACCCCCGACACACTCCTTGCTCACAGCACACACCACCCATCAGCACTAACACCGCTCCCATCAGAGTCACTGGTGGTGGGGAGGAAAAATGAGATCCTTTGGGATTCTTGAAAAGGTGGATCTTTCTCCATTTCTTTCCCCACAAAATATCCACACCATTCCAGGACAGCTCAGAGCTGGACTCAAGCCACAGCATCCAGGGCTGGGGTTTGCAAACCCGTCACTTGCAGGGGGGTCCCAGGCACTCCAGCATGATGCTCCCAGCATCTCAGCATCTTGGCAGATGAAACGCCCCTGCGACAGCAGTTTGGAGCCCCAGGGAAGCTCATCTCGGAGGAGAGCAGACTCAGCTCCTCCTGCTCTCCTTCCTGGCAGGGGCTGTCCCCCAGGCTCACCTTGTTGACCATGATGAAGCCTTTGGAGTCAATGTTGACGCCACTCTGCTTGAGAAAGCCCGTCGCTGGGACTGCACCTGCAGCAGAAGGCAAGGGCTGCCGGCATGGTAGCCAGGCATCCCTGCAGCCCTGGGGGGCTGACCCCGAGGCCAGCAGACCTCCCCCTGCCCGGACAACCTGTCTGCCCCAAGGGAAAGACAGCGGGCTGCTCTGGGAGTGGGGAGCAGAGCCAGGCACCCTACAGAGCCCCCACTACTCCCACCACATCCCCCTCCGCACGTCCAGGGTCCCTACTGCTCTCCAAGCCAACAGTGCACCGCTGTAATCTGCCCACCACTTTTTTCTCATGCTTGAAGATAATTTTCAATCCATTTCTCTTTTATAGATATTTTGGAAAAAATATATTTAAAAGGGAGTCCTCGGTTTCCAGAGAGGGCTCCTCTGCCTCCCCCACAATCTGTACCTTTTCTTCAGCTTTCATTTTCCTTTTTTTATCTTTTGTTTCTCTAGCCTTCACAAATTGGAGTAGTCAATAAAACAACAAAAGCAGAATTAAACTAATTCTGTGATTCTTCCAGTCCGCAATATTTTGAAAAGTTACAGAGTGAGAAAGGGATTTTTTTTCCCCCAAGTGTAAAGGAGAAAAATATTCTTTTCTACAGCAGCGGCAGCAATATAAAAAAAAAAAGAGGGAAAAAAATTCAGTTTGGGGAGGCTTTAAAAAAAACAATTTGAGAGGATGAAATTGGTTTGGATGGGTTTTTTTTTCTGGAAAAAACGAAACCATTACTATTTTCCAAATACATTTTCAGTTGCATTTTGGGGTGGAGGCTTTAGAAAGGCCTTTTTCAGCTTTGCTATGCAGACTCATGTGGCAGCTGAGCAGGGCTGGCATATCATCGCCAGCACCCCCAGCTACCCAGCCCCAGGGACCCATTGCTGCCACGTCCCCTCCAGCTTCTCCTCCACCGAGCAAAGCACCGCCAGCCTGCCGGGCTCTGCACCTGCAGCAACAGCCCCTTACCAACACCAATGACACACACGTCGGCACGCAGAACCTTCCCGCTCTTCAGCACAACCTCCTTCAGCTGCATGAGACAAGAGGGACATCACGGTTATTTTAGGGACATATATCCCCTGTGGCAGCAGCAAGCCAAGCTGGAAGCTCACTTCATTTTTGATATGCAAGTTGACCATAATTCCTTATGAATTATGCAGGAGCAGGGTGGGAGCAATGAAACCACCCCACACACCGCTAGAGCACGTTTGCTCCTGGGGGCTAAATCCAGGAATATGAATTTCGAGGGCTAGGAAAGAGTAGAAGGCAAAACCCCAGCAGCAAAGGGAACGGCAGCCCTGGGGGGATGCTGCGGCAGTGCCCCTGGGGAGCCCCTGCCTGCACCCTACCTTGCCCTCCTGTTCTCGCAGCTCCGACACCTCTGTCTGCATGTAGAACTTCACCCTGTTGCTCTCGAACATCTGGAGGGGGAACATGGGACAGAGCAGGGGACATCAGGACCTCGAACCACCCCGCTCCTGGTGTCCCTGTGCCCTGCCCACCCTCCAGGCTCGCCTCGACCCGCGCTGCAAAGGGGGTCGGCACCACCTCCGTCCCCAACACGTGTCCAGAAGAAGGTGCTCTACAGCACATGGACCACGAGGGGGAAGACGCAGCCTGTTCGTTCTTTCTAGTGACTGCTTAATCAATAAACATCAAATAACAAATTAATTAGTGTAATAAGTGAAACAAGCAAAACCCACTCTGTCTCCAAACCCACCCCCCAGATGGGAAAGCGAGGTCACCTTCATGACAGCGCGGCCAACCCTCTCCCCGAAGAACTTCTTGAAGGGGACTTCCTCCAGCTCCACCAGGGACACCGAGTGGGCCCTCTCCGCGAGGTAGGCAGCCACCTCCATCCCTGGGGAGCAAAAGCAGGTCCAAGAGGCTGCAGGAACCCCCCGGCGCTGCCCTGCACTCCTGGCGCTGGCCGCAGTGGAGGAGCAGTCTGCCCACTCCTGGCTGGGGAGGTTGGAGCTGCTCTACTGGGAGATCTGGGGTGCCACCAGACCTGGCAGCCACAAGGGGCCACACCATTTCAGGAGAGATTTATGATTTATGGCAATTTGTTCTTAGATGCAGTTTTCAAAGACCAAAGGGAGGGACCGGCCATGACGAAGTCCCAAAGTGCTCTGGGAAGCTGTAGCACTTGGAGCAATGGACCTCAGATGAAAGAAACCTTCCTCTTAGATCTGAGACTGTTTTAGCAGAGGTAATGAGCTGTGGGCTGAAAACAGCCCTTGTGACTAGCTGTTTTCTCTGATCAGAACGTGGCAATTTTGGTGCTGGCAATTGCATGGGAACCTTTACCAAGACATTTTCTATTTATGGGGTCTTTTTTGGAAACAGATCTTTTCAATGACCTGCAGTTTGCAAGTGCCCCCCCCTGCCCATCACATGCTTTTCTGTAGATGGGATTGATTGAACCGTTAAAACAGGAATTTTTTTAAAAAAAGAAGAAAAACAAATACCAAACATTTTATAATAAATTCCCTGACTAATAACTATTTATACTTAAGGCTTGCAGGACTCACAATAATTTTGTTAGAACTATATCAAGCAAAAAGAAGAAACATCAAAGAAACTGTAAGATTTTTCCTGTGCATTTTAAAAATTCACCATCCTGCTAAAAAGTAAAAGAGAAATAAACTCAAAGGCTTTCACCTACCAACAAGACCCTCCCAACCAAAGCCAAATCTAGACACGCTGGATTTGAAATCACCCGAGCACCAGTACTGGACGTGCCGTACACTTTTACGACTGGGACAGCAATATCTGTGCCCATGCAAGCTGAACGGCCCAGCCTCTTCAGTAAAATTAATTTCTTCAGCAAGGACATTCCTTACCACCCACCTGAAGCTGGAGGTTGGACTACCCTGAGATCCAGTTTGAGGCGTGGGTTACCTCTAACTGGGCAGTGACAAACTGGGTGAGGGACTGGGACCGTCTGCAGGATGCGGACACCCGCAGAGCGAGCACTCACCCAGGAAGGATGCTCCCACGATAACCACATTCTTGCTCGTGGCCAGTTTCACAACACGGTTGGCATCTTCGGGTGTCCGGATGTTGAAAACATTTTCCACCTCCTTGCCTTTGCAGCTGAGAGCTTTGGGCCTGAAAAACACACATTGAGGGCGATACAGGTGCTTTTCTTGACCCCGTGGTGGCAATCAGGACTGCAGACCCCCTTTCCAGGGCTCCAGCAGCATCTCAGCCTTTCCTTTTTTCACCTTTCTCTGGGCTGGAGACGTAACACGGAAAAACCCAAATGCTCGTGGACAATGGCCAGAGCATGGCCATGAACGCCGGCACAGCAGGGGCTGCTCGGGAGCCGCCCCCGGCCCCATCTGTGGACCGGTGTACCCACAGGGCTGGGGTGAGCTGCCTTCTGGGGCAATGCAGCACAGCACAGAACGAGTACTGCTTTGCAAGCTTGTGCTTAACTGCTGGCACATTGTAAAATTTTCAGAAGCTTAATGGGACACGGAAAACTCATTCTGTCCTCCAGCAGATGCTTTGGAGCCAGATATTGAAAGTTTCCTAAGCCTCTGCAGATGCAGGTTCCACTATCCGTTCCTAGGGGCATGCTGCTGATGCTGTAGCAGTTTAATCATGTCCTCCCCATGCACTTACTGGAGCCTATATATTTTTAAATATCTGGCCCCTGCATACCTGAATCACATCTGGAAATGGGACAGCCAATCCTAAATAATTTAGGTACCTTAAAAACATTTACCAGGTGTACTTGGAGCTTGTGCATAAGGATTTTGAAATTATTGCCAAAGGCTTAATCCTCTTTTGAACCTAATTAGGTGGTTGTTGCGGACTGCGGTGCTGTACACCTCAGCACCAGTCGTTAGCACTCACTGGGGCTGTTGCTGTTACCAAACCGATAGCACACAGGGTTGCAACGGCAGTCCCTACTCTGGCTGTTCTACAGCATCCCTTCCCTGGACGATAAATTTTGCAGGGGCTGCATTTCTCCTACTTAGTTTTGTGCCTTGATGTTAGGAGCACAGGAAAGGGAGCCAGGATCCCTCATCTTCATCTTAAAGTGCCAATTTTGACAAATCCCCTATTGAAAACAAACTGACCCACTACTTCCAGGACTCTAGGGACAATGCTGGTCTCGGGCGATGCTCTGCACCCCAGCAGCAGCTGTGCGGAGCAGGACGGGCACATCGCTACTGCTTTTCCCTATGGCTGGACTAGGTTTCAGTCTTGAAAACTTCCCTCCTGGGGGCAAGCCTCACAAAGTGGTCTGTTAGGCTGGGGCAACAGCAACACCTAATTAAGGCTGCAACAGAAGCATTAAGCTTTCATTGTCAAGAAAGATCTTAAAGGTTGGCAGGAAATGAAAGATGGAAATTCAGATGGATGAACTATCTGATTGTCAGCGTTGAGTATTATTGAGGGGTGAAAAGAAGAGCAACATGGCAACAATGACCTCTAAAAAAAATTCAGGATACTTCAATTTTGGAGGCTTTTGTTAAAATATGTTCAAGGTCCTGGGCATTAATTTTAATATTCTAAGATTATGAACTCAATGGGAATTTCCTGAGTCTCTCCCATACGCTCTCGAGCTGGCCCCCAGGGAACACCACAGTTTTAGGGTGCTGCTGGCAAATTCCTCCACCTTTTCAAATCCCAGTTTTCTATCAGTTTCTTGAACATCAAACAACCCATGCACCCCGACTGCTTCAGTGGGTACTTTTTGTTAACACCCTTTTGACCTTGACACTACCCCAGGTAGCAAATCCCACAGCCATCCCACCAGGCCCAATGTCTGGTGGTTATCTGCTTTCTGGGTGACTCTTGCGTGACACAGAGGCTTTTCAGCTTTGGCTGAGCAAACGTATCCAGCACAGCTTTGTAGAGATAGAGGTATAGATATATATGATACAGATATATATATATAGATATATACAGATATATCCAATAGATGTTCCTTGCCTTTTCTGCAAACACTCTTGCAAACGAATTCAGTGTCCGAATTCAACCGCTGTATTTGACCCCTTATCCCCAGGCACAAGCTCCTCACATTCTCAGATAAAACAGTTTCTCTGATCTTTAAAATGTTTATTTGTAGCTTACGTGTTTCCAGTTGCTATCAGCAGCTTGTTGTATTCCATCTTAAATCCATCCTTGAACACGGCTATCTTGTTCTTGATATCCACAGCCGCAACCTGAAATCATTCCTAAATAATGTTAAGAGATGAAATCCCAGACGTTCACTGAGCTCCCAGCCCAACCAACTTGTCTGTTAGGTTTTAGTCCCTTGTGTTCCTGTCCACAGCTTAGCCAACCCAGACCTTAAATATTCCTAATTGCCTTTTCAAAAATCCTTGAAGATCTCCCAGTATAAATAAAATAATGGGGAGAAATGTTTAAACCATCACTGGCTGCACTGCTTGCAGGCTGATTATCCTAATCAGAGGCCAGTTGGTCACCACAGATCCATGTGAGGATGCTCGCAAATGGCAGGTAAGAAATGATGGTCACCATGGAGTTTGCACAGAGTGTCCTTCCTGCCACGGGAGGAATTGCATTAACTGTGGTTTTGAACAACCACAGGCAACATGCGCTCTGGGGCATAAAACAGCGGGGCTGGGGGATACCCATTGTTTCTGCAACCGCATCCAGTGAGCCAAGAACAGAGACAGCTGCCACATTTTCTAAACACAGCCTTTGCGTACCAGCACTTGCAGAAGATGACGTGCAGCTACACATAGGGCTCTCCTTACCTGCATTTCGGTCAGGACTTCGATGTCATAGGTGCGGAAGAACTCCTTGGGGCGCAGGGCGATTTGCTCCGGGTGGGAATCCATCGACTGCAAAAAAAGGCATTTTTCTGTCAACTGCTGTGGGTTGAACAGGCAAGTGGAGAAATGCCTATTACCAACGCAAGTCAGCGGTAGTCTGAAGTCAGTCCTTACAGCATGGATTAAGAGAATTGCTCTACAGGGGCTGGAATCAAAGCCTGTTCAAGTAAAAGTAGTCACAAGATGCTGGACTGGGCTCTGGTTCCTTCTCTGCCTGATAGGTGCGGGGGTGGCACTGACTGTTTAAGGCAGGACCACGGCAAGTGCTTCTGAGTGTCTGCAAAGCAGCTCTAACTGCAGCTCCTCATAACACACACAAGTTCATAGGAGCAAAAGAAAAGTCCTATTATATTATTTTCCAATTGCCAGGGGAAATGGAAGCTAAAAGAGCAATAAGAACAATCAGCATTAACACAGCAAGGGCAACACTTTCAAAAGCACCCAAGTTACGCAGCACAAATTCCCTCAAAAGCTGAAGCAGGGGCATGCGGCCCATATCTGCTCATCTTTAGCTGCAAGATAAAGGTTCTTGCTCTTCCCAGCCTTCCCTGGTCACTTGGGTAAGACCTACATCATCTTTACACGCAGGATTGAGCTCACATTTGAGCACGAGTTCATCTGTCCTCCTAACTCTGTGAACACAAGCTCAGACATAGGCTGAGGACAAGCTGAGCACCAAGTGACCTGCATGTAGGCTGCTCCATGCTCCAGTGCATCCCTCCCTGCCTGCAGCATAGCAGGGACGGGCATGGCCACACACATGCCATGGTCAAGCCCTGCAACATAACACACAGTGCTGAGCAGCACCATCATCTACACGTGCCACATAGGTATGATGTTTGGGCTTGACCCAAGAGGGACAGGGGATGCAGGAATCAAGGGCTTGCTTCACCATCTACCCCTGCGGATGGATGTGCAAGGTCCTTCTCCCTGGAGGGATTCGTCAAGGGCTGGGATGAGCCCTGCAGGACACTCCCTTACTGTGACTTCAGATAACGCCGTGCTCAGAAAAGACCCGTATCTTAGGACTTGAGGCAGGTGCAGGATCATACAGGTTTTACTGCAAATTCTTTAAACACCCAACATTTACAGAGAGGCACGTCTGACCCCATAGCTCAGGAGCAGTGGCCCCCACACCGATGTGCAGGGAGGGCAGCACAGAGCAGTGCACAACCACCACAGGTTTTGCTGCTGCTTAGTGCTCTTGAGACAGTAACGGGGACATTGCAGCAGACCAGGGAGCAGGTCATAGTCCAAAGGGGACAAGAAGGAACAGTCGAGCGGGACCTCAGGACAGATTGATAACACGCGTTCAGCAAGGCAGAGGAAGGGCAATGCTGCAGTCTCAGGAGGCAAGAAATCGGCTGCTTACAGCTTTAAGTGCTCCTCCTCTAATGACTCCTTCCAGGGTTAGTCCCACTCAAAACAGGATTAAGAAAAATCCCTTTTTTCCTAGCCTGTTCCCAAAAATTCTGCCTTGTCTTCCACGGGCTTTGTGTGCCTTCCAAAAGCAACTACAGCCAGAGGTGTTTCGGGGAGAGTTTAACAAACTATGCATAACATCTCTGGCATGTGAGATGTTCTTACTATTTAACGGAGAGTGGAAAAGGCAGTCTAAGACTCACACGGCAGGGATAAGCGTTTCAGAGAGCTGCCTGGCTGGGACAGGGACTGCGAGCTTCTCCAAGCTCCCCAGCACAACCTCTGTGACTCTTGGATGCAGGTTTCAGCCAGCCGCTCCTCACCCCAAGCAGGTCTTCTCCAAGCACAGAAATGTCTTGAATGCTCTCAAAAAGCCATATGCATATTTGCCTTCCTTTGAAAAGCACTTTGCCTTGGGGCTGGAAGCAGAGTTAGATGCTGTGATTGTAGAGTACCAGCCCCAATAGATAAGCATCCCTGACATAAAGGGGAATACATATACCGCCTGTTCTTATGCTATCTCCAAGCTTCAAATCAAATGCTGCTGTCCAACCTGAGTTGTTGTCTGATATCAAGTAAGGCTCAGGAATCAGTAATAAAAAATGTGATTAGAAGATCATCCTGTGTCTACAAATTGGAATGCAAAATGAGATGTGTGCCAAAAAAGTGATCTTTGCACTGCGATCAAGTTACCAAGTTGTGATGATGACCAATAATCATAATAATTATGGCATGGAGCATCACTGGGCAGTAAGAACCATGCACTAATAAAAAACCTGGTAGACAATACAATTTTTTCACATGTTCCATTTCATTGCCCTTAAGATTTTGATCCAGAAACATAATAAGAAGATCCATCCAGGTATGAGCTGGCCAAGACAGCTATGGCTAGTCCTATGAAGAATGCCCTTGTTTCTGTGCTGGAGTACTCTTAGTTCAGAGTTTGAACAACTCCTCTCTTGTGTTTCATATTTCAGTCACCAACAGAAAAGAAGATTCAAGGGAAAGCAGAGACAGGGTGAATAAGGAAGAAGAAACATGCTGCTGCAATGAATAACAGTGGGGAAAGGTCCTAGGGCAAATTTTAAAACTGGGGAGGAATGTGACATACCCAAAGTGATACAAACCTTACTGAGCTTTGGTCTGTCGTAGGGCAAGTGTCTGTCCATTGTGCACATCACAATCCTGTCCGAGAAACCCTCCTGGCGCAAGGTCTCTGCACAGACCAGTCCAGCTGCCCCTAAGGGAGAAGGAAGACCGGCAGCAGCCATGTGTATGAGGTATTTGAAGGTCTGAACCCTTTGCTCCTAAACCCCACCAGGGCTGACTCCAAAATCACCATCTCCACTAGCCCTGGCCTTACTTCATGGCCCTTCCCAAGTCAAACAGCTTACATGGGAAGCCAGTTGGGCGGGATGCACCAGGCAGGAGAAGGGACCCTCTGTCTGTGGACGTTAATCCTCTGCGGGACTTGTCTGTCCCTAAACTCACACAAACCCACAAAGAGCACACCTGAGGAGTGCTGCCAGGGCCTAAACACCTCTCACAAGTTCAGGGGCATGGGTGGCCACTCAGACCTTTGCACTCTCCTGGTAGGGGAAGGGTCTTGCAGCTTCCCCTCTGCGCACTCAGCTCCTGGTGAATTTACAGCCGAACACGGAGGGCAGGGAGTCCTCCTTTCTTCACGGCTGAAGTGTTGGTTGCATGCTTCACTGTAGAGGATTTTGCATGCAGTTTCTTTGAGGTTTTTTTGTTTGCTTGTTTTTAAACACAGAAAAAAGGCTAAATCAAACAAAAAGCTGCCTTGGGGCATGCTGTCCCCCTGCAGTCAGGCAGCCTGATGGGTATGTCCCTTCTTCCCTGGCCAAACCAGAGAGACTTGAGAGCTCAAGTGAGAAGTCCTGAGTCTCTTCTCAACCAAGGAAGCCTCGCTCAATGATGAGTGTTGTAAGGGCCACAGTTTCTGTAATACCAATGAAAGAAGATAGACCTGGACAGTATCATAGTTTGGTCTGTCAACAAAACGCTCCTGTTGATGGAGGCAGGGAACAGTGGAAGAAGAGACAGGTGGGTGGACATCCTGTGCACACTGCCTGGAGCATGCTGAGCTAGGACTGACACTGCACTGATGCCAGGAAGAGCCTCACATGAGCAAGGGCCTGCAGTCACTTGCCCTCAGCTCTGCTGGGTATGGCTGGATCTTGGTCCTCGATGCAGGGCTGGATGGGTAATCTCTTCCCAACACTTCTTCCTCACAACCCCAGCTTTGAAATCTCCCTTCCCATCCACCAGAACAGACCTTGGTCTTTAATAGACCTGTAAATTTAGCTGGTCAAGCCTGAGAAAATTCCTTCAGCAATGGCTAACATTGCCTGTGGAGTGACCTTGCTGAGGATTTTGATGACTGTCCAGCCCTGCCGCACACCAGGACAGCCCAGCTGACCTGGGGGAGCAGCAGTGTCACGCCCTGGCTTTCAGTCAACAAACAGCAGGGGCACAAGGAAGGGAAAAATGTTACCCAGCAGCAAGGGAAAAGCCAGCCAGGCTGGTTTTCCCCTCTGCTCAGGCTGCGAGCTGCAACTTAGATGACAGGAGCAGGCGATTGCAGTGTGCTCCCCATTTCCACAGCTTGGATCTGGTGACCTGGGGGTGTAATCAAGTAAGAACAACCATGTGCCAGGAGCAGCCATTCCCTCCCAACCTCAGGTCCAACACCGGACAGCTTGTGTCCTCCTCCCACCCTCCATTTCACCATGACATGGTCCACCCTAGTGTCCAACCCATTCCAGAAACAGGCAAACTCAGTAGATGGGATTCACTCCATCAGGCTTTCTACAAAAATTGCATTACACAAATGGAGCTAGGACAAGAGATAAGAAAAGATAGCTTGTCGGTTTTGCTATTTCATGCAGGGATTTGATATTTTCTGGGAACATGGAAGAATTTATCTTCAGAGAAGCACCTTGAGGTGAGACCTTTGGAGCTACAGGCAGCTGCGATGGGATGAGACAGAGATGTGCAGGCTCCAAGAGGAAAAGTTGTATCCACACCACAGGAACACCTGAGAGGACTTTACACTTAGTTGTGGAAATCACGGGTTACTGATGTATCTGGGGAGGGCGTAGAGGGAAGAGGGTTCAGGGCACCCACTACAAAGGACTGTGACAGGGAACTACAAAGCTTCACAGACCAGAGGCACAGGGCACCTTTGGACCATTAGTATGTAGGACAAAAACGCTCAGGAAGACCCCCTGGTCTAACCCTTCACACAGGGAGGGACGCAGGAGGGGTGACAGAAGGTGCACGGCACACAGACACCCTGCTGTTCGCACACCTGCCTGGGAGGGCACACACACAGTGGTCCCAGCACATGCCACCCAATACCTGCACCGATGATCAGCACATTGGTACTGCTCAGGTTATAGTTGCTCAAGGAGATGCACTTTGCCATCATCTTCGTCCTCCTCTGTGTCTGAAGAGCCTATGCCACCAACCACAAGAAGAAAGTAATTATCTTTTCTCAGCTTTAACGTGGGTAGCCAGGAATGGGAACAACTACATTATCATCATAAAACAGCTTGGATAGAAAGGGAACAACTGCACCCTTGTACCCAATGAGGACTCCAAACCCATGCTCATCCAAATACCTTTCCACCATCCAGTGCACTACCCCCTTACAAGGTACAAAAGAAAAATAAATCCATTGTCTTCTCCAAATTCATCCAGGTACACAGAACTGGGAAAAAAAAAATAGAAAAAGCAGCCCAGATGTGTCATTGTGCAATTCTGAAACCAACAGATGAGATGGAAATGCAGAAGTCCTATCAGGAACTTTATTCTGCACCTAAGCAGAGTTTGTATACCTCTGATATCCAAAGAAGCTCATGGACTTGTCCGACCTACCAGAGCACACCCTAGGACCCATGCCACGGTAGCCCTGCTGCGCAGACCCCCTGTTGCCAGCCATCGGAGGCCAAAATCCGTTTCTGATAGAAGGAACAGGCTCAACCCTCCTCATCACATCCCACCCGAATCAGTGGGAGCAGAAGTGCTGCCATTCAGGTGACCTCTCTGGATCTAACCCCAGTGCTGTAAGGGTCTGGCTGGTTCTGAGCCGCTGGATTCACACATGCGTACGTGCAAATGTGCACCAGAAGAAGGCTTTTCATGGAAAGAAAGATGGCAGTGACCTGAACAGGCTTCATTCTGCATCCTGTCTGGGGGATGAGAACCTTCCCTGCCCATGCACCAGGTTCCTCTCCAGCAAAAGGAGCTGATGTCTGGGCTCAAGAGGGAGCACAGATGACCTCTGTCATTGCTGTGCCACATTCAGACCCAGCAGACAAGGCCAAAAGGCTGGTGGAAGAGGCTTGTTTCTATGGGCCAACTAAATTAAAAGTTGCTATCAGCTTAAGGAAACACAGGACAAGTTCAGGAAAAATACCTAGTAAGACCTCCTGAATCCATGGACTGGGACCCCAGCTCAGGTATCTGGCAGCTGCAGGGAGGCTGGGGGAGCACAGGCAGGATGGGAGGGGACACAACACCTCTGCCATGCTCCACTCATGCCTCCGTATGATCTTTGAGCTGTTGCTTGAGACAGGACCGGGCTAGGTGAACCTTTGGTTTACCCACGTTGGATGCTCATGCATCCTTCTGTTCAGGCACTGCTTCCCCTGCCAGAGAGCCCAAAGAAAAGCATTTCCCCGCAACCCCACGCACACAGAGCAAAAAGCAAAAGCATGGGCCTTGATTTTGGCATGCTAGTGGCCCCTCACCTGCTTGCTTGCTCGGATGTAAACCTTCTCCTTCTCGATCTTCACCTGAGGGTGACAGAACAGCAGTGGTTTCAGTACCTCTGGCGTGAAGAGGGTGATTACTCTCTCTTTGCAACAACAAACAAGCAGAGTAGCGATCTCACCAGGTCTCCTGTGAGAGCGGCTCAGGCCATGGCAAGGCTCACCCCAGCTCAAGGCTGTGTGATGTTTCCTGTCTCGTATCAACCATGCACCAATGGTCAGTGTAAAACCTGATTTCTATCTAACCAGGCTTATGGCTAGTTTCTCAATCCCACCCCACTCCTGCTCAAGAGACCTCCCAGACTGTGCACCTCCACCCTCAGGTTCCCAGGAGGTGCCTGATACCCATAGGTGGATGCAAGGGGAGCTGCAGGGAGGAAGGAGAGCTGAGTGAGGTGCGCTCTCCACTGTCTACCCCAGCATGTGCTTAGAAAATGTTTGCTCCATGCCTTCAAAGAGCATGCTTATCCCAACGCAAACAGCCATTTTACGGATGACACCAAGCGGAGTGGTGCAGTTGATACTCTAGAGGGACGGGATGCCATCCAGAGGGACCTGGACAAGCTCAAGAAGTGGGCCCACGTGAACCTCATGAAATTCAACAAGGCCAAGGGCAGGGTCCTGCACCTGGGTTGGGGTAACCCCCAGTATCAATACAGGCTGGGGGATGAAGGGATTGAGAGCAGCCCTGCCAAGAAGGACTTGGGGGTACTGGTGGATGAAAAGCTGGACAATGTGCGTTTGCAGCCCAGAAGGCCAACCGTATCCTGGGCTGCATCAAAAGCAGCGTGACCAGCAGGTCAAGGGAGGGGATTCTGCCCCTCTACTCTGCTCTGGTGAGACCCCACCCGCAGTGCTGCGTCCAGCTCTGGCATCCTCAGCACAAGAAAGACATGGACCTGTTGGAGTGGGTCCAGAGGACGGCCATGAAAATGATCAGGGGGATGGAACACCTCTCCTATGAGAAAAGGCTGAGAGAGTTGGGGTTGTTCAGCCTGGAGAAGAGGAGGCTCCAGGGAGACCTTACTGCGGCCTTTCAGTACTTAAAGGGGGCTTATAAGAAAGATGGGGACAGACTTTTTAGTAGGGCCTGTTGCTACAGGACAAGGGGTGATGGTTTTAAGCTAAAAGAGGGTAGATTTAGATTGGACATAAGGAAGAAATGTTTTACAATGAGGGTGGTGAGATACTGGAACAGGTTGCCCAGAGAAGTTGTGGATGCCCCATCCCTGGAAGTGTTCAAGGTCAGGTTGGACAGGGCTTTGAGCAGCATGATCTGGTGAAAGATGTCCCTGCCCATAGCAGGGGGGTTGGACTAGGTGATCTTTAAAGGTCCTTTCCAATGCAAACCATGTTGTGATTCTGTGATTTCTTCTGCTGCTGCAAGAATGAAGGTCTCACCTGGAACCTGGGTAAGCTGTCCAAGCCAGGAAAGTCCTCTATGTCACCTGTGCCGATGTTGAAGCAAGCTCCGTGCCAGGGACAGCGGACTCTTCCTTTGGACAAAACCCCTGCAGGAAGCATGGCAGAGCAGAGTTGGTGCTGCTCTGCAGCTGCCTCCCGTCCCTGCCTGCAGCCCACTGAGATCGAGCTGCTGCGACCTGGCCAGGGCAGGGATGCCAGGTCTCCCTCCTGCTGTCCCAGTGATGGTGGACTCCTCAGCTTCTTCAAAACGTGAACGCCTCTGCTCAGCAGGACTGACCTCCTGAAGGCTGAAGGTTGCTGCCCAGGGCCTCCTGCAGCGACAGGAGCTGTGCTGCTCCACGCAGAGCAGCTTCAAAGTTCAGACTGCGAGCACACCCCTGTGACACTCCTCCTTTACCCAGAGGTGTCACCTCTCCTACAGGACACATGGCAGCTGTTGTGGACCTGGATGGTCAACAGCATCTTGGCTACTTGATGTGGAGTTCTCTTAACTTGCATGTGGAACTGGTCCAGCCATTTGGGATAGAGGGTGAACACAGTTACCAACTGGGATCCTGTATGAGGGATCCCATCTAAAATGCCCTCGCTGACAATGCCCTTCCAGCGCCTCTGAGCACAGATCCAAAGCTGTCTGCTCTGCCTGGAATATAATCCTGCTCTCTGCAGGGCCTGGGGCTGCAGCCTCCAGGGTCTCGTAGTCACCTCCACAAGCCCCACTAGAACTTGGAGCAAGCAGCGCCTCAAGCAGAGTGTCACTTACTTAGAGCAAGGGTGTTTCAGAACAGATCCTGACACAGCAAGGAGTCTGCACACCGCCAGGAAAGCACAGGCATGCCCAAAGCCACGAGTTCACTCCTCGCAAGTGTTTGCTCAGAGACTGCTACCTTGGACTTTGGCTTTCCCTGCCTGAAAGAGCTGGCTCACAATGCCAGGGCAGAGCAAATGGCTACAATTTGGCCATGCCGGACTGGTCCTGAGCTTGTGCCTCTGCTTGCCAAGGCACAGCAGTGCCACATCTCATCACCCACCACATGTGGGGATGCAGGGGCAGCCCCTGCACTTACTTCTGCAGCAAAGCCTGTATTCCCCAAAGAGATCCCCGTGCAAGCAGCCAGTCTCAGAGATGCGTCCACAGGTCTCTGAAAGGCAGGCAGGCTTTCACCTCCGTTGGCCACCAGAGCAGCATGGGGCTCTTCTCCCCTGCTCAGCAGGCTGCCAGGCCCAGGCGAGGGGCTGAGAGCATGGCTGCCTGCACTCAGCGCTGCTGCTGGGCCAGCAATGCCCGGAGGGCACTCAGCAGGATGCTCTGCTGTCTTCCCCAGGATCCCACCTCCAGCAAAGTGTCCCCTGCCCCCAGTTTGGGTGACGCACTTCTCCAGTATGCAGCCGGGCCAGCACTGCCTGCTACCATTACTCAGACTCTGGGTAGAAACCTGCCTGAAGCCCATGTTGAGAAAATGCCAGGATGCATATTTTTAAGTGCCAAGATGGGAAACCGCTGTACCTCACCCCACTTCAATCAATAACATCAGCAACATTTCTTTTTGCTACTGAAAGGATCCCTTCAGTCCAAAGAGCTTCCTCCTTCTCCCACAAACAGAATTTTGATTTACAGGGAGCTGTGGTTTTGTGGTTTTTTTAAAGACTGAGTGGCCTGAAAAATCATAAGGTGATTTTTTTTTCCTTTAAGACTTTTTTTTAACTCCTCAGTGTCTGGGAACCAATAAACAGAACAATATTAAAAGCCCCATAAAACCAGGCTTTGTGTGGGGACAGTGAGCTGCAGCTGTTTCATACCATCCAAGAGAGGTTCAGCTCCAGCTGAAGAATGAAGCAGAAGCCAAATTTAATGGTGCCCATGCCGTTTTGTTCTTCAAAGTCACCCAAAGAAGCGCCAGCCCTGTGACCAGCAGTGGCAAGCTGGAATCACCAGCAAACCAGACCTGCGGTGAAGTGCTCCCAGGAGGTTTGTGCACCCCCAGCTTTCTGCCCATGCCTCCCTCCAGCAAGAACATGCCAAGATGATGCTGAGCGTGCGGTACGGCATGTGACCCATGCCCAGCAGCGCAGCCGGATGAACACTGGGCTGTCTTTTGCCAACGCTTTGATGCCCTTGGTTAGTCTCCTAGGATGTGATGCAGACTTACCTTTGACCAGTGGAGCCCCATAGTGGGGACACTTGTGTCCCACGGCGTGGAACTCGCCACTCTCCTTGATAAGCAGAGCCTTCCCGCAGCCCAGGTCCACTTCCCGCATTCTGGGGAAGAGGAGCATGGAAAACACATGGCAGAGCATCCACCTGGCAGCAGATGCCACCCCCTCGCCTGCATCCCAGCCCTGTTCCCACCAGGCTCCCCCCCTTGCTCACCTTGCTCACCACCAGCTCCAGGTGACTTAGAAGTGTGGGTCACTCCTGTCACCAAGCCGGCTTTGGCATTGGCTCTACTGCTCCCAGCCTGGGGCACATTCAAGCTGGGCCATTGAGTGGCAGCTCCTTCATCCATCACTGTGCCAAGACATGGCCCAAAGTACCTCCCCAGCTGCTCGGGAAGCAGCTGGCGGTCTCCACCCAAGTCCAGGGGGTCAGAATTAAGCTTTTCAGCATGTAGTGGGAGCAAGAAACCAAACTGGTTTTACTGTGACATCACCTCCCCTCCTGGCCTCAGCTGCTCAGCAGGTCCCTGCCAGGCTTGTGTTCACTCACTCAAAGCAAACACAACATTTCTGAGACTTGAAAACCAGGAGAGGCGATTCTGACCCTTTGCGTACTCCGGCCTTGGGGTCTACCTCCCTGCACCTCAGGGGGTCATGCTCTGGTCCTGGCCACATCCCAGGGTCAACAATGTGGGTCACCTTTTCCTGATAAAACCCTCAGGACAGCAGACACCTATGTGTTACCTCCTTGCTGTTTCCCTCAGCTGTTTTTTCAGACTAAAGCTCACACAGTGACCTGGGAGAACCATGGTCTGCATCACGGAGGGGCTTTGCCTCCCTGATCCTGCTGGCACTCAGCCCTGCATTTGCATAGGAGCCAACTTAACCCTCCAGCCATTCCCCTGGAGAGATTCAGGTGCACTTTGAAAGACCACAGTTGCTTGTGTGGTACCCTGGACAAAAGCGTGATTAGCACAGGAGGAATTCTTTACACACAAAGCTTTGCAATTTTTAGGCTCTCTGGGTCACACCTCCCGAGCTGCAGTCACCTGGTCCTTGACCAGCCAGGGCAGGCTAAGGCTCCAGCCACCCCTGTCCTGGCAAAAAGCATCTCTTTGCCAATCATGCACCTTGTCTGCAAAGACAGAAAGAGCTACTGAGCATCCCCATCTGCTGAATGAGTGATTAATGATGCTGCTAGTGCTGGAAAGCAGCATTTTAGAAAATCCTTTCTAACTCCCTTGGCTTGACTGAGAGCTGATCTGCAGCCCTCCGGCTCAGCAGAGCTGTGCTGAGCAATACACACCTCTGCACTGGCCACAGTGTGGGTGCAGTGTCCCTGAATAGCGGGTGCATTTGCCCATAGCAGCCGGCTGCCCAGGTCTCCCCGGGGATGGCATGCCTCCTCGCCAGTGCCCAGCGGCACCCAGTCAGCTGTGCCCCATTGCTCTACTTGCTGCAGGCTGGCCGGGCAGAGGTTTTGTAATGCAGCTGCAACATGTGCTTTTAATTGCAAGAGTTTCCAAGCTCTGCAGACCATTATAGAACTGGGCTGCATTTAGGCAGTTGCATTACGCTGGGCAGTTGCGCTATCCACTGAAATATGAGTCTTTCAACCATTCATCATTTCCAGGAGGCTGCCCATTGCTCCTCTCTGCAGAGCCTGGAGATTGGGATGCAGAAGCCTCCAGCACTGAGACCCCCACTCCTCCACCTACCCATATCTTTGTCAAGGGGATTTCTGCGGCTTTCGAGCCATAGCAGCAGTGCAGGCTGCCCAAGCATCATTGACTGAGACTGATGTTGCTCTGCACTGAGCAGATGTTTATTCTCTGCTCTCTCACTATGTCTCCACCAGATCTTCATCCCAACACGTCCTGTTCACCTCCTTTTCTCTTCTCACCACTCAGGTGCTCCCTTTCCAACCAACAGCCCTGATACACCCTGTGCAATCCATGGCCCTGTGTGAGGCACTGAACCTCTTCCCAATGCAATTATCAGCAGCTGCTTCCTTACAGCAGAGCCTTCCAGCTAACCATGGAGGAAAGTGGAGAGACAAGGAGTGAGCCCTCGTTTTGCAGGGAGCTGGATGCGGAGTGCAGAGCTGCTGTTCCCTGGAAACTTCCCCTCTTCCAGCCAGAAAGCCTGTCCCTGCACAACTTGATGTTTATCTGGAAATCCTGGTTGTTCCCATTGCACAAAGTGGACCATCTCTACAGCAAGCCTGGCACATTGCATTTGGTGTACCGAATACATCACTGCGTGCACACACAGCAAACCCCATGTGCTCGAGAAAGCTACTGGCCATGCGTGATCCTTGAACGCTGTTCATGCATGATAGGTCCAGGGTCTCAGAAGGATGGGACTCTCTTTGCATGCTCATTCCTCTTTGGGTAATATCCCAACTCTATCCCATCAGTTGCACCCAGGCTACAGAGACACTTGTCCCACTCTCTGCTTCAGAGCATGGAGATGAGACCAGGGCTCAGTCCACCAGCACCCCTGTAACACCTTCAAACCCACCTTGGACAAGTCTTCGTGCAGGTGCCTGCTCCACCTGCATCAACTGTCCTACTAGAGTAATGGCAAGTGCTCGATTTCCTTGACACCTCGGGTGAAAACAGCAGCAGAACTCATCATGCCTGCCCTTGGGAGTCGTTTTGTCTCAGTAAAGTGGCAGGCCCACTCCCGAGCAATGCAGCTCTGCTCCCTCCCTGTGTAGGACACTTGGCACTTGGAGGTCCTTCCAGTCAGCACAATGGGAATAGAGCAGTACAAGTCCTACTGCATTCCTCAGCTGTGCAGTACTTCAGATAAAACCTGCGGTTAAATGACAACCATAATTCTATGGGAAGATGAGATAAGATAAGTGAAAGAGTTTACAACTTACGCAAGGAATGGTGTGATCTGAGAGAGTCAAAAACAAGACCGGGTGTCTTCAAGGCAGCACACAGCCACCTGCAAGGCTCCCAATCCCACACTCACTCCAGAGTGAGCAAGTGGATGATTTACGCTGCACTGCTCCCTCCTGAGCTATTTACTCAGTTGGGAATTTGCCCTGTTGCCCCACTACACTCCTCATTTGGGAAGCACCAGTTAAAACTCAGCTCTGGCCTGCAAAGGACCTTTGCTCAAGAGCTGAGGGAGCACTCGGGGCTGCAGTGCTCCTGTCTGCTTTTCTGTCTGCAGCTCATTGACCTCCCCCAGTTAGCCTGCGGGAGGCTGGCTGGGTACAGCAGCGCCAGAGTTTATCCTCCAGTATCTTTTACTGGTTCTGCTGAGACCATCTTGGTACCAGAAGGATAGAAAGGGTGGGCAGAAGGAGTACCTTGTGCTTGCAGACTCCACTAACACAACGCAGAGGTGCCCAAACCCTTGTGCCAGTGCCCTGCATTGCTGCTGTGCCCATGCGCACCCCTGCCCAGCACACTCCTTGAGAGAAGCATCCCAGAAAATCTCTCTGGGTATCAGAGTGAGAAGGGACTTCTTTGATCTGGCCCATTGCTTACATGAGCCGTGGGACCTTCTCGCAGCATCTCTCTTTTGAGCTAGACTCAGCCTGCTAGGAAGAAAGCTATTCTCAACTTAAAATGTCCAGTGATGGCAAGTCCACTGCCGTACTTTGTAGCATGTTTCAGTAGCTAAACATACACACGGTTGAAGTGTGAGCCCAGTTTCCAGACCGATGCCAGTTTCTAGCCCTGGCTTTAGCTGAGGAGCTCCCTGCTACAGCTGCCTGCAGCCAGGTATGTTCTCATGGACTGCAGCCAGCTCCCTCCTCACCTTCCCCACTGCAGGCAGAGGTCTTCGAATCTTTTAATCTACTATACTGCATGCTTTCCAGTCAATGTATCTATTGCAGCCCTAATTTTCCAACGTCCTTCTTGCACTGGGGCACTAAAGCAGGGCACACTCTTTTAGTAACACCCCAAACTTGAAGTCAGCAGAAGCTGCCTCTGTGAACACTTGGTGTTCAGTCATTAGACTACATCTTGACATTGGAACAGGACCCTCGCTGTGCAACCAGTATTTCCCAGGATAGCCTCCCCTTTTTGCTTCACTCCAGCTTCAAGGCAATCCTGGTCACTGCCTGTGCGCTGCCCCTCTTCCCCAGCCTTGCTGTCGCTGCTTACCTGTGCAGGAGGCAGTGGGTTGCCCATCACCTCCCAGAAGCAGCCCTGCAGCCACTGTACTTGCCTTCCAGTCCAATGCATCTCTACTGACCCCTCACCCCACTTCTCACTGGAGGCGGCCAGTTGCCTGCAGGCCCTGATGACCCTCCAGCACTTCTCTGAGCTGCAGCAGAGCTTGCAGAGTCAGCCACACCTCATCACATGAAGATTTAATCCAACAGAGTCCGGTGCATCTCTTTGTAGAATGGTCTAATGGTAAATTCCCATCACAGTGAAAAAAACAGTTTACTCCTGGATTAACTTATCTAATGAGAAGAATTTATAGCCCATGAAGCCCCTTAAGTTTAGCACAAAGTAGCTTGTAGTACATGGATTATTCTAGAATATTATCACAAGCAATAGTTCAATTTAAAGCAAACAGATGCCAGACTCCTGCTGTGTCCCACACACCTGACATCACTCCCTCACTGGAATAAAAGCTATTTCCAACTATGTTTTCTTTCACACAAGGACAGAGCCCGCTGAGATGTTGGCCATCAGACGAATGGAACATGCCGCAAAAAAGACACATCTACCCCAGAAAAGAAACACCAGCCTGTAAAGCACAGTGATTGGGACAGGCACTTTCTAGACTTCAGAAAACTCTTAAATCAGGGTAGTGAAACCGTACACAGCTTAAGTGTGTTGTCATTAGCAAAATATTTGGAAAACTGCATCCCCAGTGAAAAAGAAAATTGAAAGAGATGAGCTCAGCTAGAAGAGCAAGGCACTACAGAAATGATGGAGCACATGATCTGCCCCATCAGCTCCACCCATGCGCTACTCATGCTGCTTTGTAAAACTACTAAGGCTGTATACATTTATAAAAAATTGTCAGGGTTGTCTAATGCAAGCTGAGCAGAGCCTGTTGGGAAATTCTGCTACAGAACATCACATCTTTCTAAAAGAAGTCGCAGGGCGGACCGTGCAGGGAACAGCAGACCTTCTGGTAAAAAACAGTTGTCACCTGTCCGTGATGCCATTTTTTAAGATGAAAAAAAAAGGTATTTTACTAAGTTAAATTATCATCTCCAGAAACTCTAAAGATCAAGATAGGGGGTTTGGTTTGGGATATAAGATCTCTCAAGTTTTACTTGCAAAAATTTTAGGCACTTACTGTCCATTCTCCAGGTCCTTCACATGGCACACAGACGCTTCCACCACATCCTTTGGGTTGTGGTAGGGATTGCTGGCAATGGGATGTTCCTCGAGATGATAGTGTCGGGCAGTCCCATTGACTTTGTAGATCAGGGGGCTGGCTTTCCCGTTAGGCGACATCTCCTCCTTGCTTCTCTCCTTCTCGGGTATCACAACTTCAATTTTCACTTCAACTGCAGGAACAAACAGAAATCTTCATTAAAATGAAGCCGGAGGTTTTGCTGCTATTCTGCCTCTCCCTCCTTTCCTGGACTTCGAAAGGGGCTGACAGACATTAGAACAGACATTTTTTCTTGGCTTGCTTGCGAAGATAAAACATTTAATATCAAACTCGGCTTGATTACCCGAGCCCATTATTCCACTGTTCTTTCTCCATTGGGCACCTTTGCATGCATAAAGTACATATTCTTGCAAGCAGACATTATTCATCAGTGCAAAACAACCCCTCAGTCACAGTTCCTGTCCTGTTTAGTGGAAAACAGCTTCAGGCAGCTAAATGTGACGCATGCCAAGGCCTCTAGGGCTTAGACAGACTTCAAAAAACCCTTTAATTGTTTGTAGCTAACATTAACTGAAAGAGAAAGCCAACACTGCATGGTGTATAAAGCTGCTTCATTAGATGGAGACCAATTAATAAGGAACTAGAAATATCCAAAATTATTTCTGCATGAGGTTTTCAGCATACAGTGAATTTTCAGCACTAAGTGAGAAAAGCAAGGATTGTCTGTTTTACTTAGGTGTACACCATTGAACAGATTTGACAATAAAAGCATCCCTGGCCTGGGGACCAGGGGACCCGGGTACCCAGCGACACGTGGGAGCTGCTTGTGCCAGCTCAGCAAGGCAGGGGATGGGGCGGCTTTTCGCCAAAGTGCCAAATCCTCGCACTCACCAGGGGCAGGATTCACCGGGGGCTCTGACAGACAGGTCCAGTAAAGCAATTTTCTGTGTATGCACGCTGAACCAAGAAAATGTGAACTTCTGTTGCATTACTGTAGCTGCCAGCTGCAGGAGTTACTGCAAACTAATAGGCCCAGCACCATGCATTAAAAAAAAAATGTTGCTGTGAGCAAATTTGTTCCTGGAGCTCTACAGAAGCATCCCAGCTCCCTGCAGGTACCCAGCAAAGAGGCCGCTTTCCATAAGCACTGTTTTCCTATGTTGTTTGGAAAAGCAGACACGGATTTTCCAGAGCAGAGTTAGGAAACATAACGAACACCCATTTATGCCAGTGCCTGTGAAATACTTTCGGTCAAAGAAACAGGATGATCATTTCATACAATTACAGAGCCGATCAGACATCTGTCTGGAGCAAATGTGGACGCGCATCCTTGCAGCCAGACCCCGGAGCCGGGCAGCATGTTGCTGCCGACTGCGGCACAGGATGGGACCGGGCTGGCACCGGCGAAGCCAGTGGCTCCGAGCCCTAATGGTGACCTTCACGCTGCAGGGAACAACCCCCATCTCTCACTTGGCCTGATGCCCCAGAGCTTTGTTTTCCAAACTACATTTGGGTCAGGCAAGCACCCGGATTGCTCGCTGATCCACGGGCATATGAACCTGTGGGGATGAAGATGGAAATTTATCTCTGAGGTCTTCACTTCTTTCTCGATCAGAAAAACATGTGCAAAAAGCAGCAGGTCTCTGGCACCGGTACGTGACAGCGTTCGGCATTCACCGACACTGCTGGACAAATGTCCAGAGGAAAAGAAAAAGAGGTGTAAAGTCTTACCCCCTCCTGTTTCGGGCCCCACACTTCACCACTTGCCTCCGTGGGGGACAACTCCCACTCACCTCTCCCCAACCCTTTATCCCTCCTCCTCGTCCTCCTCCTCATCCCCCCTGGCCCCGCGTGGGGTGTCCCTCTGGCCAGAGACCTGCATTCCCGAGGGATGATCCCTCCAGGAATCTGGGGCTCAACAGCAACTGAGCTGATCCAGCAAACTGCTTCAATTGCCATCAGGGAAAATGACATTTAAATGAAATATTTATAAACCCAAGTTTAATTCTGAAATCCGATTGGCACAGTGTGGCTGGGTCCAGTGTGCTCCATCCCTTTGACAGTCATTTTCTATAACTGCCAGAAGAGGTTCCTGACCTTAAAGCAAACTGTTTGGAAAGTTTTAGGCCCATGCCTACAAATTCATGCAGTGGCCGACTCCTCGGGGACTGGCCAAGGCCACTACTGTCACACAGCAGCACTGCCCCGGCCACGGCTGGTGGGAACAAGGATGACAGCTGTAGCTTCCAGGGCAGAGCAACTGCTGCTGTCTGAGCATGTATATGTATGCATCTAGAGATATAGATAGAGACAGAGATATGCCAGCTTGCCCTGTGCTACCAGCATCACTTATATACATATATATATATGTGCATGTATGTGGTTTTGTGTGTTCGTGTATATTTTTTATATATATGTATTTTTTAACTATATATATACACACACACATATATATGAAGGACCAGGAGGCCAGGGCTGGAAGTATTTTATAAGAATACACAAAAAAGCAGATGAAACAGTTGAGCATTAACACCACACATCCACATACACCTCAGCACTGCCAGCTCTTAGTCCGCTCCCCAAAATCATAGAATTGCTTAAAATATGGACTCTTGTCAAGACTATAAATTTTGACCCTTTTCTTTTTTTTCCCCACAGGTTTTCAGCCTTTAGATCAGAGCAGTGCTGGGACCCCCACACTCACGCCCAGGAACTATGTCCCAATCCCATTTATAGTGGTTGGCTCAGATGTTTTTTCCATGCTGTGGCCACAACGCTCTTGTGCTTTGCCTCATGCCGTTAACACCTGGCAGTCAGTCATTAATACTCCATTACATCTCCCATAAATTTATTCCTTCTCCATAACTATCGTGGGACAAGTCAAAGCCTCTGCCTGCTTTTAGGCAGGTACCTGAGGCACGAGGCTGGAAATGTTGGTATCGATCCTGGGTAGGACGCAGGCAGGAGGAGGGTGGCTGGGCTGCAGTGCAGGGCCATGGTCATTACTTAAAAAAATTAGGGCAATTAAATGACCCAAGACTTCTTTACCACAGGATTAGGTTCTCAGTATGGCTCAATGCGCTTCTAGAGGCTAAATTTAAACTATGGGTATCAGGCCATTTAAAGTATCATACTTAAAACAGTTAGAAACTACTAACTTAATACGGCAGTGCAGGGGAAGAAAGAATTGGCATGAACCAAGAGTTGGATTGAATCTGGGGGAGTTTGGGTACGATGAAGATGCCTGGCCATAGGGGATGGAGGAGCTGGGCCAGCAGAGGGGAGAGCAGTTTGTCTGCCTTCCCCACCACAAAACCCTGTGATGCCTCAGGGTTTGCTGCTTAGTTGAACATGAGCCAGCAGTGTGCCCACATGGCCAAGAAGGCCAATGGCATCCTGGCCTGTATCAGAAATAGTGTGGCCAGCAGGAGTAGGGAGGTGATCGTGCCCCTGTACTCGGTACT
>NW_009233126.1:0-3643 GCF_000690835.1 Fulmarus glacialis | reverse complement strand
TTGAGGTGCTGGAGCGTGTCCAGAGAAGGGCAACGAAGCTGGTGAAGGGTCTAGAGAAGAAGTCTTATGAGGAGCGGCTGAGGGAACTGGGGCTGGTTAGCCTGGAGAAGAGGAGGCTGAGGGGAGACCTCATCGCGCTCTACAACTACCTAAAAGGAGGTTGTAGCGAGGTGGGGGTTGGTCTCTTCTCCCAAGTAACTAGTGATAGGACGAGAGGAAATGGCCTCAAGTTGCGCCAAGGGAGGTTTAGACTGGACATTAGAAAAAATTTCTTTACTGAAAGACTGGTCAGGCCTTGGAACAGGCTGCCCAGGGAAGTGGTGGAGTCACCATCCCTAGAAGTATTTAAAAGACGTGTAGATGAGGCGCTTAGGGACATGGTTTAGTGTGCATGGTGGTGTTGGGTTAACGGTTGGACTTGATGATCTTAGAGGTCTTTTCCAACTTTAATGATTCTATGATTCTATTAGGGGCTGCAGACGCAGGGCAAATGAGCACTGAGGGCAGGGAACAGCATTGTACTGGCTTTATGGTGCCGACAGCTCCGAGAGCAGTGGAAACCAGAAAAGCATCAAGGGTAGTGATAACGGAGGGACCAGTAGGGTACGGTGGGCACAGCCAGAAAGTCCGGTTTACCCCAGTAGGGTTTATTTTCCTGCAGCCCCAGCACAGAGTAAATCCACCGCCGCAGGATATGCTTGGGGTCTCGCTCTGCTCTGCTGGAGCTGAGCTCTCCAGGCATCCCCCGGGCTTGCCCGCACTGCCTCTTAACTGCAAACCTTGACGACAACTACTTTAAGTGGTCTCAAAGAGACTCCAAACCATTTCTATTAAAAATGACAGAGCTAACGACAAAACCATCAGGTCAAATGTGCCTTGCTCTACCCTCCCTCTCCAGATGCCCTGTTCAGCAAATGCCATGCTCCCAAAAACCAGGAGGTAGGACTTGCCATCCAAGGCTGGGGGCACCCTCAGAGCCAAGCTCAGAAGGACACACAGCCCACAGCACCCCCTCCAGCAGCACCCCTGCGAAGGGGTCATGTTTCCTGCTCAGAGCCAAACGCATCCTCTGTGCGAGGGCGAAGCTCACCCACGGACACGCTGTGCTGTGCCGGAGCTGCTGCCCTTGCCCCACCCTCCAACGCTGAGCCCAGCAGAGTGCAAAGAAAAATAATCACAACTTTATAGGTTTTGCAAGCTGCTCTCCCACGCCTGGTGCAGAGATGGTGCTGCTGCAGCTCACACTGAGCAGTCGCTGGCGCACGATGGTTCCCTTTAGCCGTCATCCTGACCTGGCTGGCTCTCCTGGAGCGGGTGCTGGGATCCCACACAGACTGCCAGCTGGCAGCTCATCGCGTATGCATCACGCACCCGGAGAAAAACCAGAGAAAAAAAATTATGCAGAGATTGAGAACTGGGCCTTCAGAAGAGGATCCGGCATCACGGGACTGCAGCACTAGAGACAACAGAAGATTATTTCGCTGCTTGAACATAGGCTCTTAATTAAACACTTAAATATCAGGATGGGGTCGTGTGCTGCAACAGCAGCCAGACTGCAGGGCTGGCCTCCGGTACAGCCAGCATAGTTATTTACTGTTGCAGGACTCCACTCCCTCCCCAAAGCTCTTGTACCGGTGATCTGTTCATGAAGAGGTCTTCCTGGCACACAGCAATGTGTGTGCAATGTCAAGGTTATCTCAAGAAATGCTGAGGGTGCTCAAGGGGACCGAGGGTCTCTCTCAGATATAAGAAGATGGAGCAGATAAGGACTTCGTATACATCTTTCAAAAGTGTCTACATAAATTCTGTTGACTTCAGGCTGCATCTGAAATATTCCCTTCATGTCAAAACAACACTGACGGAGAAAATAGCTCTGTTCTGTCCCTGCATTATTTGCTTCTCATTCGTACAGGGGGTAGGTGGATTTTTAGAAACAGGAAAGTCCACTACTTAGCTCGGATAGTGCACAGTTCCCACAAGAAATAGGAACGACAAATATCAGAACAATCGGTATCTGCAAATACATCTGTAATAATGGTTTATGTTATAATAGTTTATAACTGCATTTGCAGGTTTTATAACCATCAAGATGAAGCACTGCAGTCAGTGGTGTGCTAACCAGGGGCTGGGGAAAGACTTGTCAAAAGCCTTTGAACACTGCTAATCAAAACCAGAGCTGCAGAGAGAGCGTTACATTACAGGATGGCATTTTCAGTCATTTGGCCCTGCTATGCAAATACAGATTTTCTACACGAAAATCTGCAGTTCAGGAAATATGCCTGCAGAGTGCTTTTACTCCTGCACCAGTCCAAGATTAAACACAATTTTGCTGATGGTATACAAAATAAAGTAGAACTGCCAGCAGAGTTTGTTACAAGTTTAGTCAACAAAGGCTTTTATTCCTGGATGCGTTTTCACTCCTTAAACATTTCAAGAAAGGATATAAACACCGTGGGTTTTCACAAAAGAAAACTTACAGTTCACAGTGTCCAATGCCATATTACCTTGGCACTGCAATGACCCTTAAAACAATCACAGTACAGGTCAAGGGCAGAAAACCACCTTTATTTTCTCCTTGTGCCTTGCAAAGCAGAGGCAGAGGACCTCACTCAGTGGATGCTCGGTGGGTCGCAGACATGACTTGTGTCGCCCTCTGACCTTTCGAATCCTTCAACCTGAAATCCCCACTGCCTGAGGCAATGAAGACAAATTGCCAATTAAAGGTCCTCAAAAGACATTTTTCCACCCACAAAGGCTACGTGTGGATGCTGACTGATCTGAGAGATCAGTGCAACTATCTAATTCCCCTTGCCCTTGGGCACAAGCAGGTAACAAGGACAGGGTTGCCCTTCAGCTCCCTCTTAGGTGGCCAAAACAAGCTGCAGGATGGGAGCTCTCCTTGAAGGCAGCTTCGGCAACGCTGACTGCACCAGCCCCCCATGCACCCTGGGGACCAGCGCTGGGGCGATGCAGGTGCTGGCAGGTATGATGAGCACAGGCGATCGCACAGAGCCTGCTCATGCCCACACTGCCAGTAGGGGCTCAGGACAAGCTTTAACGTTGACACTTCCATACCAGACCTCCCTCGACCAGCCAGTTTGCCTATGCAGCCTGCACCGCAGCCCCTTCCTCTCTTACGTACACCCACCTTTGCCAAACCGCAAAGAGCAGGGAGCACATCCAGCCCAGCCACGGTGGGAGCGTGCAGGGCAAGGGGAACATCCTTGATGTCCAGGTGCTACAGCTGCTTTCCCCACTGGAGGCAGCATGTTCGGACAAGCTTCACCAAGAAAATAAAATCCAGAGAGCAGGCCTGGGTGGTGGGACTGAGAAAGCACCAAGAAATCAAACAGTAGGTGGTCCTGCTCCTTCCCTGGTCATTCCCTTCCACCAGGGAAAAAATTAAGGGCTGGCCGGTGAGTGGCAAAGCCGCAGCAGCAAGGAAGGTGCTGGAGCCACACATGTCCATACGGGGACGGCTCTCACACAAACCCATGGGGGCACGAGGTGGGCAGTTCTGCCCCCAGACACTGCGGGAAGGCAGAAGCAGGGAGGGTGGTGGGAGTATGAGGAGACGGGACGGGGAAGAGCTGGCAGCGGCTGTTTGGATGGGGTTGCAGGGTGCGGGCTGAGCTCTCCTCCC
>NW_009233125.1:167201-201969 GCF_000690835.1 Fulmarus glacialis | reverse complement strand
CTCTGCGAGGACGGGCTCGGGGAGCAGCACTGGTCCTGAAGGCTTCGGGAGACCTGACAGCAGCACCCCAGAACCTGCGAGGGGGTTAGCGAGGAGATGGAGCCGGGCTCTTCAGAGGGGTGGGTGGTGGGAGGATGACACGCAATGGGCAAAAGGTGACGCAAGAGAGGTACGGACTGGAAACCAGGAGAAACTTCTCCCGGAGGCCAGCCAAGCAGGGGCACAGGTTGCCCAGAGAGGTTCTGCAGTCTCCATCCGTGGAGGTTTTCAAGACCCGACAAGAAAAAAGCCCTGAACAACCTCCTCAAAGCCCACAGCTGACCCTGCTTTCAGCAGAGACCTCTCGAGACCCCTTCCAACCCAAATTACGAACCCTCGCCGAGTTACTCGCAGGAAAGCCTTTTACTTCAGTAAGACTGATTTTTTGAGTAAGATGCATTTAAAGCATTTCAGAACCTGGCCTTTGGCGTACTATTTGTCATTAACTTTTGTACCCCCTTAACATATTCCAGTAGAGTATTTACATACTCTTACATGAACACACCTACTTACATATTGCTGCATGCAGAAAATCCAACAAGGTTGCCCTGTCAATATTTGGTTTTATCGCTCAGTGCAGTTGTTTGTTTTCCACCTGTGTGTTATTAAATGGGAGAGCTAACACAGTAATGGACATTAGTAGTCAATAAACTAAGCATTGATACTCATCATGTTAATAAGAAGGTGTTCAAAAGTGAAAATAAATATTGCCTGCCTAAACAAATCATGCGGTAAGCGGAAGAAATGTTATAGGATTTTTTTTGTAGAGGATAAATAATAGAAAATAGCTAGTACTGAGATATGTGCAATGAACAAGTTATTCAACAAATGTAACTCCTTTTTCTTGTTTGCAAATTATCTGCAAACAGAGAGCGAGCTTGCGTATCTATTTGCTATTTAGAATTACTCAGCAAATGGGTCATGTCAGCAAACTGCTGCCAGTGCTTTACGGGCAGGTTTTTTACCACAACTATTACTTGGAATATATGTTCTTCGTGCAATCAACTACTCGTGCTCAGCACTTCCTCACCTAAGTCACGCGGCGTTTTCCCTCTCTCCCTGCTGTGGCGGGTTAGCCGATTCCCATGCCAGCAAAGAACGCCCAAGACAACCATCTACTTTTGGCACCAGTAATTTATAATCACACGAGTTCTTTCCGCAAATGTTTTCGTGCACAGAAAAGGGCTCATAATGTTCCCAGGAAGTGAACAAAGATGGAGCGAATACTGTCAAAGTCACTTGCAGCTTTCATTTGAAATAACACTCACAAATAATTTTTTCAAGTATTCACACTCCGCTAAAAATAACCCCTCTTAACTTCCTGCTGTAATAGTGGGCTATATTTTAAATAATATATTTTAAAAGGATCATAGAATCCATGAAGGCTTCCTTCCTTTATGCGTTGGATTTAGGGCTTTTTAGCTATCACACAACCCAGACATTGCTTACGAGACTAGCATACATAGGAAAAATAGCCAGAAAGGATAAGATTGGATTGACACTCCTAGCTTCATATTCATCCATCCCCCTTCCAAACACAAGCCAGGATGCGATCCTGTTCCTGCCAAGGCCAGCTGCCTTTCCGAGGGCACGCTAAGGCATGGCCACTTTGTCACCAGCATTTTTATTTGCGGTTACCCACCGCACTCGCTGATCTTCCTGCAGGTCCATTAGCTCCGTTGTCAATGCACCTCACTCCAGCTAGAGCACACGAAGACAGAGCGACACGATAAGCGTTCCAACCGTTTTCACTTCCTAAGTTGTTTTTTGAAAAGAGGTCCAGCAAGAGATACTACGGCTAAGATCTCAAGCGTAATATTACCAGAGATGACACCGCCTTATTCCTTCAGAGGAAAAATGGTCCCCAGATGACTGAAATTTTGCTCTAGTCAGTGTCAGTAAACAGCAACAGAAATCAAAAGTCACAAGGGTACAATTGTCATTAGTATGTAAATTTTAAAAGCTCAGTCAAAAATATCAATACTTTCCACTTAATTTATTACTATATAAAGATGGATGATAGTAAAGTGAAACATTGATTTTCAATGCCCTTTAAAAAATGGTGATGAAGAAAATACTCAAGGACAACTACTTCAAAATACACAGCCTCAAAATTAATTATTGTATTTTTTTACAACTGCTTGTTCAGTTCAATCCTATTTGATTGCTTTTTTTAATGAAGAAAAGGAATAGACCATTTATGTAAAGAGCCATTTCAAAATTGATTAGATGTAAAGACAGGTTAGCATTTTTACAGTATTGACAGAAAACCATTAACCAAGCAGCCTATAGACACGGTCACTGAAAGTTAATCGAAGTGAATAGTAATTTGGTAGGGCTTTGCGTGACAGTCATACAGGCTCACTGCTTCTATTCACAGATTTTGGTTGTAACTGATCTCCGAGACGCATTGAACTGTCTCTTTTGAATGCACTGTATAATTACTTTTTGATTATAATCATTGAATTTAAGCATTTTTGGTAGTGTGTAACTATTGTCACATGCTTGTTTCTAAAATTACCTACAGCATCTTTAACATTGCGCAGAGACTTGGATTTAAAAGCACTGTAAGCAGTCTTGGGTAATAACTTTGATTATTTACCTTTCAGATTACTTGAGTCTACATTGTAAGATAAGGCTAAAGCTAAGAAATTGTTTCAAAGGAAACAATACTTGTGGGCATTTTAGGTCGATGGTTCTGCACCAGATTCTGTACCACCTGACAAATATCACATGCTTGCAGCAAACATGTTCCTTATAGTGATAAGCTGGAACTAACCACTTTTTCAAGTGGCTCTGGCATATGAAACAACCAGTAGAAGTGAGAAACACAGGGCAAACTAGATAGAGGGCCTGATTAAGGGGATACCCAATTTAATAGTGTAGATAGCAAATGAGCACATTTCCTTGCACATGTATAATTACACTGCAGATTATTAAAATCAGGGTAATTTAAAAAAAAAAAAAACCCCAGGGTTTTTTTTACTCTCTACTTCACGCAATTAAACCAATATTACCTTTGTTTCACTTTCACATTTTTAGTGCATTATTTGAAGAAAATGCACTGCAGGTACTTTTAAATTTTCATTTTATTAAAAATATAGGCAGCAGCTTCCATCTGAGTGTAGCATAGCTCAGTCCCGTGCTGGGGGGAGAAAATACTTGGAGCTTTAAGCTTCTTTCCAGATTTGAAGCATTTAATCAACTAGCAACCTTGTCATCTTCCTGGAAAATGTTCATTCTAGATAATTAAGCTTTTGATAAAGTTTTATTTGCTAGTATCTGTAATGTCATGAACTTAATGCAGAAAAGATGAAACCAGGGTTGAATTTCATTTGCATTTTCTACACCCTGGCTTGCATGCCCACTTGCAAGGTTTCATCAGTGACACCACTGAGCTGGAGAACAACGTCCTTATAAGACTAATTTGTTTCATCTTCTTATTCCAGCATAAGAACAATAAAACCCAAAAGGATCAAGCATTTTGAGACAACTTCCGAGTGATTATGAGGGAAAGCTCTGCTTTCCACCAAGTCCTTCGGCAGAAACCCCCTGTGCTGGCTTCGGAAGGGAACCGACCACAGCAAGGCCACCCAGAAGGACCAGCGTGAAAAAGTTTTTATTTCAACGCACCTTTCTCTGGAGGGAGTTTTTAATACAGCAGGAGGAGGCCAATTAGCTCCTGTTCCCTGCTAACCTCATGTTACTCAACTGATGTGGATACACAAAACCACTCTACAAAGAGGCCTTGCAGCAGGCCACGAGCAGCAGGAGCAACTGAGGAGCTGCCGCATTAATCCTCCAAAGAAAAAGGCAGAGGCCACTTTCCATCACCACTGCAAAGTGCTCCAAAATATAAAAGGGATTTTCTGCTGAAGGCCAAAATTTGGCCCTTGGGCAGTACAATATTACAATCTTACCATTTGGCCCTTGGGCAGAACAACGTTAATAGGGAATTTATAACAACGTTCAGTGAGAGGGGCAAACCAGTAACTAGGACAATCTTTAAACAAACAATTATCCAGCAGCTCTGGGAGACAGAGCTGTCTCTGCACACCGAAGCAACAGCAAGAATCATTTCTCCTGGTTAGCTCCATCGCACAAACATCATGAAGAGCAACTGCTGAAGAGCTGCAGTGCTGCTAGCATGTAGCGTGCCATGGCTGATGGAAGCCTACCAGCGCTCACAGGGACAACAAGTGCGCTATTCCCAATGCATTTCAGCTGTAAGGGCATTTTAAAGAGAACAAAATGAGAAGCTGGAGTATGTTGCTTGTCAAACTGAGAAGCGGTTCAACCTGCAGTTTGAATATGTGGACCTTGCTGAAAGGCTTGGTGTGAAAAGACTAAAATTGTTTCCTTATTTGTCTTGAAGGGAAAACAGGAGAAAATGCAAAGATGCCAAAAGCTGGAGGCACACAAACTCAGAAACACAAACTAAAGGCTGTCTTAACCTGCAACTGTTGCACAAAATACACTCAAAGCCTTCCCCGAGTAAATATCTTCCTTGCCTGCCTCTTTATTAGCAAATGCTATGAACCCTGATCCAGCTTAGAAAAATTTAATATTTTCCCCTTAAATACTTTAAAAACCATATTCAAGGGGCCTGGTGGAGTCAGGAAGTCTGGCGGGAGGTAATTTGACATCTGAATTACTTCAAGGCCAATATGGAAAGCTATGCAAAGGCTTATTTGGAGAGACATCAGTCAAGAGACCACTTCTACCACAGAAATGGTGTCGGAAACCTAGATAGCTTTCAGAAAGCTATGGAGATAGAGCAAGGGAACTATGGTGAATGTCACGTCTCAATCTAAGATGTCTATGATTAAGAAAATTATCTTGGTAATAGGCCTACTTCCACACCTGTAAAAGCATTTAAAATTTATTTAAAATGATAAGCGTAAACAATGAACATGGTGTAAAAGCTTCCCTCTGCTAATTTGCTTGCACTGATTAAGATTTTACGTGATGCTTCTAAATCAGAATGTCAGCCCCACGCTTCGTGGTGAGGCTTCGCAGCTCGGGGTCCGCAGTGCTTTGGTTAAACAAGGGGCCGTTCAGGACTCTGCTGCGTTGAGGGGCAGGCGATAGTAAACATCCTTTCTTTCATTTCAGACAAGGTGAGGATGATTTAATTATTCTTTATTGTCCACGCAATGTGGCTTAAAATAAAATGGCCAAGCTTCTGCTTTGCCTTCTCTTAAGGTATTTCCCTGCATAAAAAAATTAATCTAACTATGCATTATTAAAATTTGAAAAAGCATCACAGTTGTAATTATGCAAATCTGGAGCCATTTTGCTAAGAAATGCCCAAGCTGTTTCTGAAATGTAATCAGCAGTGGAAAAGGAAAAAGAAATTAATTAACGTTCATTTCTGCAAATTGTTAGTGGTAGCACGTGGCTAACAGCTACTTAACAGGGAGAAAGGAGGTGCAGGGATCCTGGGATCGACTGTTTCAGATTTCTTTTTGCAAGTAACACAGAACAATTACTCAGCCTTTCAATTCATGGCTTGATGGTTTTTATACGAATCCTGTCGCAGGCACTGCTACCACTCACCAGCAGCAGCACTGACGGGGTTTGTTATTCCACGAGCCGGTGCTGGGAAGTACGGTCAGTTGTAACTGCTCAAGGATCAGCTCTGGCATGAGACAGTTGGAAGCAGTTTGTTGTCATGGCTCGTTGCCATACATTACAGGCGATTAAAACTATTTTTGCATTGTGCAGAAACACGTATGACACAGGGCTGCGCAGGCAGAGCTGACCGAACAAGGCAGGCTGCAAGTTTCTGAATGCAGATAGAGTACCCGAAAGCACCCCCACACACCTACATTTTATCTTTAAATGCCCAAACAGCATGTACATACTTAAAACAACATTTCTCATCTATTGATATAGCTGCATTTGTGGCATTCATCACCTAATACTAATGAGGATATTAGACATAATTGAGTCTAAGGCCCCGGGCAGGCAGTCCCTCTCCCGTAGGCGAGGAGCATTCCCTGGATCAGGTCTCCAGGTCTTAAACTCAACTCTGTGGCTGCAATTCTTAAATTCACAAGGCGAATTTCACAGAAAGTTCCTTCTTCTGGATTTACACACACAAACCTGCTAATGGCACAAATGCCTGTTTTAAAAAAAAAAAAAAAAAAAATCTTTCTTCTGCCATTGTCATTTTCTTAGTACAAGCAGCTCTTCTTAGTTTCTGCAGAATTTTCTATTTTATGGCTCCCAGGCTCAGATTCCAAGATACAGAAACTTTTAGTATCAGAAATACCACCTTGTCGCAGTACAAAGGTGCGCTTCAGGGGTAAGAGCCAGTGATGTGCTGGCCCACGGAGCATTGCTGCACCTCTGTGCCTAGCTGTTCCCCTGCACCTCTGGTGAGGAACCCACTGAGATAAAACCGAGCCATGGCAATGCTGCCTGCCTCCTCCCAAGGAAAGAGAGACCGGTATTAAAAAGAAATCTGCACTGTCAGTTGTAGAAACAGATGGGCTCCCTGCTGCAGTACCGTTTATCAGAAGGGTGAAAGAGCTCCCGCAGGTTGTGCCCTCTGCTCTCCAGTGCGGCCATCTCTCAGAAGCTGCTTTTCTTTCCCATCACCATTTACATCTCGGCACAGCAAGAAGAACAGGCAGTCCCAGGCCCTTCCCTGGAGGCCAGCTTCACCCTAACCTCCTATCCCTTGCTTTAGCTCAGCCCCGCTCTTCTGCTTCAGAAAGATTTTATCCACCAGCAAATCTCTTGCTAAAGGCTTGCTAATGCAGTGCTGATTGGAGAGATAGCTAATGCCTTGTTGCCAAGTGATTTCCACTTTAATTGCATTTTAAGTCTCTTTTAATTGGACCTCTAAAAGTCTCGCATACTGTAAGTGGAATAAAGTTATACTGTGTGTCTTATTAGTTCTCTCGCAAAGTATGTTCTGTAGAGGATTTTGCTATGGCATTCTGGCCTTTCCGTTCATTACTTTGAAGGAAAAGATTAGCCAAGGATTTGGATATTACTGTTTAAATGGTGGCTCTGGAATTACAACTCTTTTCCTTCCATTAGAATTTCTCAAAATTCCACGTATGAAATACAGTGGATGACACCAACCTAATCCTCACTAATAGTTTCTGACCTTTGGCTGCTGGCATATATTTTCCTGGGTTTTCAGGAATGGAACCCCAACACCATGCTTCGGAGCAAGCTGTTTCATCTCTCTGCATACTCCTAAGTCTAAGTTTTCTGCTCTGTCTCGTTGGTATTCACAAAGCCCACATATATTAAGGCCATACTTCCATTGCCTTTGCTTTTAATATTAAACAGGCAGTACACGATACCCTCGGTATTGACTCTACTAAGTCCATTAATGACCCTTTTGTGGCTTCACTTTAATTTACGCTTTGAAGGAAAACTGCTGTATTATGAGTCGGGGTGAGAGAGAATATTGCTTATATTAAAGGTCTGTATAAAAAGAATATCATCTCTGACCTACTAGGGCAAAGTTGAACACTCAAAATAATTCCTACTGTAAGGCACATGAAAAATATTATTATGGAATGCCCAGGCTTTCATCTGACAAGGAAGATTTAAGGTTTTCATTGTTTATGTACATAAGCGGAAAAAGTCTTTAGTTTTTTGTGGCAGCCAAGCTGCAACAGAGCCAGAGTTGTCCAAAGTCAGAATACATATATCTATCTCAAAATCCATGTAATTACTACAGATCTGAAGTGCCACCTTTTCAAATTTCCCATTGTGCTAAACTACTACAGCACAGACTGTATTAAAAACAACAACTGTTGAGAGACATCTCGAGTATTTAAACCTTACAGGTCACATTAAAGACAGACTTTCAAAACTTCCCAAGGCTTGCTGGTTTAAGTGAGACTCTCAATAATTCTGCATAGCTCCGTGTATCAGACCCTGTGGGAGAGCTAAGCACGTTGTAATGAGATAGGAGCAGACCTGTATTACGGTGAAGGATGACATGGGCTAATGGCTTTGGCTACAGCATAAAGTGTGAGATTTAAATTGACTAAAGTGGAACACAAGGGTGAGATTTGCTTGACCGCGGTCATCTGAGGCATATTCCTTCAGATTGCCCTAGGGAAGAAACAATTCAGAAAGGACATTCCAGAGTCTGTCAAGGAGACTGCGAGCTCTCCAGCCTGCCCTGTCTGCAAGGGCAGCTGCTGGGGATGGACAGGAAAGTCCTGCCAGGGCTTGGGACTCACAAGGCTTAACTATTACCAGCTTCCAGACAAGCATCTAAAAGAAGAAGTTTGAAGGCTCCTACTGCACACCAAAAAGACGCTTGCGACACTGAGCAGCTGCAATAAAAAAGGTAAAAGACTCACAGGTCAATGATGCATCCAGAAATGCTAAAAGAATTTAAAGGCAGGGGACAGATTCAGAGCGTGGTTCAAATCAATAAACTTCTAAGTGCACAGGCACAGAAGATGCCCTGCAAAAAGCTGATGAGCTGTATAGCTATACATAAGCATTTCTAATGTAGGTTTTGCAATAATAAAGGCTTGCTACTTGGGAAATTGCTGCAAACTGTAACAACATTGCAAAAGGCTAAGGAACACTTAGAAAATTTCAGTTTAAAAAACTTCCTCAAATAGCAGTTAGGAAGAAACTAAGTACTAAGTCACTGGTCCAGTGAAACTGAACTGCACTGGATGATAGCTATAAGAAGTGCACTTCTCCTGTGAGTCTGAACAATTTTCTGTACCATCTCTGCCAGTCTAACTCCAGTTACTGACTACATCTTTGAATTGGAAAAAGACCAGCAAACTCATCTGAAAATGAACCTACTGGAAGGACAGTATTTTTCTATGAAGATCAAAGGCAGTAAAATACATATATATATATATATGTGCGTGTGCGTGTATAAATTGCATCTGGTGCACTGTTTCTTTTCATCTGGCCAACACTCAGTAATGCAATTATATTTAGATAAAAATGTGAAACATACCTTAGCATTTTCCAGCATTGCTGTAAATTCTGAAGGAGCAATCCTCTCCCCGACCCAGCCACTCACCCTCAATCTCAAACCAACTGTTAATTTCCATTAATTGAGTCCTACCTCAGTCACGAAACCAAAGCAAGGCTTTTTTTAAGGTAAGCGAAGCCTGGACTCTCTCAGTCAAACAACAAGAACCAAGAAGTCTGTTATAGTTATACTGACCCTTTTCCAGCCAGCAGCTTCCATAGCCAAAATAAAGCCTGGCAAGATGCAGCTGGGCAAATGTTCACATAATATGCTAATTTTTTTTTCACATTTGTGAATGCCTTGTAAAAATCTTCAGTTAAAAAACAGATGTGGAAGAAATGCCTCTGCAGCCTGGAAGGAACAAGGCTACTTGTCGTTAAGGGGGCAACACAAGTTGTTTCGGTCTTTTACTGACTTGGACTGGTTTAGAGGAGAAACAGACTGGGATCCACCTGGATAGCAAACAACTTGCCTCCTAAGCCTGAGCTCAGTGCTTCTTACAGCGAACGGTGCCCACGAGTTGCAGTGGACCAGTGCTTTGCCCTATAAATACTTTAACAGAGGGTTGCATCCTCCTAACACTTCACAAAGGAAACTGTTAACTGAATCCCTCCCTATTTATCTGTATCCCGTAGTCACGTCCCTGTGTGAGAACCTGAGCACTGAGAAAGAACAAAGCTGCTGAACAGAGCTCATGCCTAAACCAAGCGCAGGGCTTCGTGGCTCCCAGCTGAACGTCGTTCCTGCCCTCGCACCAGCTAGTTCTGCTCGTCTCTCCTGTGCACGGGGAGACAGAGCAGCTTTGCAGCAATGTCCCTTCCAAAGGGCTCTACCGGTCTCATTTCCGTGCAGGATACGGACATCACATCTCAACAGATCCCCACGGAAAGGTAGAGGAGCAGCGCCGGAGATCCTGTTCTTTTCAGTGCACTCTTAAGCAGGCGATACTGTACCCCAGAGCATTACTGCAGAGCAGCCACGCTACCTGGTGCCGGGGGGGCATGGTCACTGCAGGTGTCCTTAGTTTATCAGGACGCGTCTACCTTAGTGTGTTAGTCCAGACGAGGAGCACGCTTTTGAGGCGAATCTCCCCATCACCACCGCTTCCCGTGCTTTGCTTTACACTACGGAGCAGAAAGCCACTGCATGAACTGGGATCCTCTCAGGTGAAACTAAACCTCACGTTCTCCAGCCGCGGGCAAGCACTCGGCGGATGGGAGCAGACCAGGACTAATTTGACTTCCCTGAAACACCCACGGTGTGGACTTCGGGTCTTTGGCACCACATGTTTTGCTTTACAGAGCTGCTCCGATGGGGCTGCATGACTTCCTCACGCAGGCTTGGCCTTGCGGACCCAGAGACGTCAGGAGACCAAATCTCCCCAGCGGGAGAGGTGCAAGGCCGTGTCTCTGCAGGGCATTGGGATGAGGTCCTGCTATCACGGACAGGTAACATCAAGTGATGCTTGAAGCTAGATGGTCCAGCTTCCCCCTCTTCTCACTGTGTAACCAGAAATCACAAACAACCCCCAGTATTTGGGCTATTTTCTTGATAGGTGCCACTGTTTAAAAGCAGGGGACCAACTTCTGCAGCTCTTCCGTAATAAATACACAATCGCAGTAGGAATTTTTGCTGAATGAAAGACTGCAGACTTTAGCCCATTAATTTTACAAATGTCTTGTCTTCAAATGCTACAGTAATTAGCTTAACTCCTTCACACTTGAAGATGCTTTAAAGTGTGCTGCAGGAATGTCTTAGATTTTAGGGCAAAGCTAATTTAAACTTCACTAGCAGTATGATCTCTTGGGATACTGCAGGCAATATTGATTTTTATCTGCAAACTCTCTTCTCAACTGTTGCCAAGGTTTTAGATTTTATCATAATGTATTCACAAATATTTATGGAAACTATAACTCAAATATGCATTGGTTAAAATTAAACATATTTTACACAAGGTAACATCAGAGCCAGTTTATATAAATACGAGTTCTTAGCTGCTTCAGCAGGCCTATTTGTCACGTTTAGGAAAAAACACCTTTAAATCCTGACAAAGCCGCCTCATGAAGGAAAGCTAAATCTGTGGTTATGGCTTACTTGCCAACACACCTTTTCAGCGCGGCGTAGCTATTGCAGAAGTCACCACGACGCTGAGGGCATGGCGTTCGACTGGCCTGGGCTGTGCAGTTAGAACCAAGGTGCACGGGCTGCCCCATAGGAAAGGCAAAGCTCATCTGCTGTGCAGAGCACAGCCCAGCAGCACGGCGCAGGGCTGAAATCCCACAGACTAAGACCCCGTATCTCTGGATCCTGTACGTTTCTGGGGAGTGAAAATTTTCCCATGATTGATCTGACTATGGGAATACTTTGGACAGCAAAATGATGCAGGTAAAATAATACTCATTGAAACTTTTCAGAGAAAATCAGGAAATGCAATATGAGAACTCGTCAACTTCTGGATGTTACAGATACGGAACTTGTTCAGTGTAATAAAAGAATCATGGGAAAAGCAGAGGCAGGGGAAACAAAGCAAAGAAGGTACTCAACATTTCCATGGCATATAAACCTAAATTCAATTTTTAAGTGTGAATATTTACTGTTAGCCCTGCAACCTCAAAAATGCCTACAGCATACGTATGTCATTCATGATTTTCTACAGTTTTAATTCAGCATGCTGCTCAAGTTGTTGGGAGAAAATTTGTGGGGACAAAGGGCAACACTGAACAATGGCAAAATTAACCTTGCAGTAACCAAGGCTGGAATCCAGCTTGGCTTCAGATAAACACAGATAAATGGATTTATACGTTCTCTGCACCGGACTTCACATTTGACCCAAATTACACTAGTTAAGGGATTACCCCGCAAGGACAGTCACAATGCAGGAAATCTTTAATCTCATGCTGCTTCTATTTTAGCTTGGCCTAATTAATTGTAACTGGCAAACCTTCTCATTAACCCCATAACACCATCACTCCTAAGTCATTGACTGGTTTTCTGCCCACTTTACGTTTCTTGACAGGGTAAATTAGCCTATATAGAGGTCTGTGCTTTTACAGCTTGGATTTAAGATAATAGTATCACTGAATGGTTGAGGTTGGAAGGAACCTCTGGAGGTCATCTGGTCCAACCCCCCTTTTCAAGCAGGGCCACCTGGAGCCGGTTGCCCAGGACCATGCCCAGATGCATGTACTGGACCTTTAGAAGTTATTCAGCCAAAAGGAGGATGAACTCATCTGAGCCTGTTAGAAAGGGAATGGTTATCAGGCAGAGCAGATATGCAGAATACATGGGTTATAAAAAAAGCACATCTGGTAAATATTTATAATGAACCTTTCCTCATCCATACATGACAGTGTCTACCTTACGCTGAAATCACCTGTAGGACAGACCCAATATAGGCCCTCAGTGATGAACAGTGCCCAGTAAGGTGCAGGAACAAAGCTTCAGATTTGTAGCTGTAGGCATCCATGGATGCCGAAAAAAGTTTTTACTATTTTTTCCTACTGCTTTGGACTAGGTTATTGCTCAGTAGAGGTCTTGTGCTATCACAAATACTAGATAGGTGTGTCTATCACCTTTAAAGTCCTCAACTACATTTTTAAACCGCTTGTTCTCTGATTATTTTCTTGACTGGATTTTTTAAAGTTCCTTTGACTCCAACAGAAATGAACAACTGTACGAGCTAAGTCATTAGCTTAGATTTTTCCCCCCCCATATACAGTGTATGACTAAACTGACAGTCCTGCCTTGATCTGTTATGCAGGTCAAATGAAATACAGGAAAGGAAAAAACCCTATCAGTATTTGAAACACTTATTGCTTTTATATGTTGTTTTCAGTTACATACTGTGTTGCACAACCCTCTATTTTCTAGGCCTTCTTGGACTTTTTCGCTATTTCCACTCGGTATGTGATATGACCGCTGTTGGAATTATGCTGCAGCCCACCAGGATTGAGAGCTAGGTACTTCTCATAATGGGAGGTCAAACTAAATGAAAGTCGGAGCCCCACCAGTTCTCACAGCTGAATTCCAACACTGGATATGACATGGCCAAGGGGAAAATATTGGATTTATTTTTATGAGTTAGTCATAACCCTAATGCCCTTAAGAGGTACTGTGAGAAGTGAATCCATTCATAAGGCCAACAAGGTCACTTTTAACTTGTAAAAACAAATCCAATATTTTTCACTATATCTTATTAGGTTTGTACAATGCAGCAACCACAGTGGTTTGTTTTAAAAACGTCACTTCCCACAACTGCTTATATTGTCTTTTAGCACAATTCTCCTCTCCCCTGTTCCTCTGTATTGTCTCTTCCAACTGTCTTTGTGCTTTGAGACGCACCGACGAAACACATCCCGTTACTGAAAGTACTCTCAAGTTTTACGTTCACCCCTTGCTCTAACACAATTTTGTTGTCACAACTCTTTCTTTTCTGCCTTACGTGTTTAACGCATCCTTGCCATTTCTCTTGATTGTTTCCACACAGCCTCAGCCTTAGCCTTCGCTGACCTGTCTCAGTGTCTACTGCTAACTGAACTGCAATCTACAGGAATTCTAAGTAGCATATATAATTTGTTGGTTAGCCTGGTCTGATAAATAGTCTAATAATCAGCCTAAATCTGATGACTTCTTAAGCTTTTTCCTCCCCCCTGAAGGCTTCAGTAGCTGTCCACTTAGAGGAGAATGGAAGAGCTGGGAAGCGACCTGGAATACTTGTCCCAGCCCATGAAATCTGCCATTTCAGACCAATAAGAAGTCCCGCAGCCCTCAGGACTGTTTGAATTTGAACAGCATTTCCCCCCGCAGACAGCAAGAGACCGTTACACATGGCCGCCTTCTCCCTTGTAGCCCATGCCATAACTCACAAATAAGCAGGAAAACGCGGAGGGCACAGAAAGGCACTGCTGTGAGGCAGGCTGGAACAAGTCTGCCAGTGTCTCATAACCAAAGAAGGGAGGTTTCCAGTGACTGCCAACACACAGGGGAGTGGGAAGATTTGGGATGGCCCAGTCACACCTTCTGGTTTGCGAGAGAAAGGCAGGGCAGCACTTTGTGCCCAGCAGAGTTTGAACAGCTGAGCCTCAGAAAGCTCAGAAGAGATTACAGGGGTAAGACAAGGACGTGTTTCAGAGGTGGTGAAAGGCAGAACAAGATACTCATCCCTTCAAAACACAGGTGGAAGAATACTATTTCAGGGATGACACTAACACCGGCCACCAAGAAGCTGAGGGAAAGCAGTGGATCAAAGGATGTGGACGGAGCAGAACAGTTTGCTCTCAATGTAATTCAAATTTGTTGGCCAGCTGCTGCTTCTGGGCAGAAGCTTTAGGGGCATTAACAAAAATCTTATTAGAAAATAACATCTCTTTCATGAATTATTAGCTCTCCTCATATCTGGTTGTAATACATTAAATTAAAGTCACAAAACCAGCAAAATATACTAAATCAATTAAAAAGGAGATTTTTATGTCAATCACATTCTCTTGCCTCCTTTTAAAACACTTAAAAAGATATGCTGGTTTATGCCAAGAAGTCTCTCTAGAAAATATTTGCTTTTTCCCTAGAGGAGTGTTCAAAATTTTCTAAAAGCAATGAAACTCGTATTTTCTCTCCCCTTTAAGACTAAGCAAAACACAAACCAAACTGTGAACAGTTATAGGAATTTAAAAACCTGTCTCTTTTCTTGGTTTTCCCCATGTATCCATCTGTATGTTCCCACACACTTAAATGTGATGATCCTGCATTTTTACTGGTGAAGACAGAGCAGAATTTGGCTTTGGCTGATCCATAAATCAGATCTATACAACTATAATTTGTTCACCCTTTATCCAAATTCTGAACTATATTCCTTCCCAGTAATGATTTTCGCTGGCTTTGTACTAATGCAGATGATTGCATAAGGCGAAAAGGAAAAGCAGATCTTCAGCTGTGCATCCCAGTGAGAAAAGGCTCTGCATGAGCAAAGCAGCTCCAACAGCTCACACACAGTTCTCCTAAAAACGGCATGGCCGCCTCTTTACAATTTCAAAGCTCCAGCTCCCTGTTTGAGTAGCAGCTCCAGATCACATAGTGCAATTTGAAATCTTGGCACTTGGCTTTCAATAATTCCCTGTTAGATTACTGTCTGTGGAAGAGTATATAACACAACTGCTACAAATGCTGGGAGCAAAATCTTCAATAACAACTTAGCGCATATGATAACTTTCCCAATTTCCTGCATCTACACCACCTATCTCTTTACTCTGGTCTGTAGCAGCTTGTTTCTTTATTGAACATCTGCCTTGGGATCCCCTGTCATAAAAAGTAATAAACACATCAATCCAAAAGAAAGAGTATTGCATGGCCCAAAACTACTTAACCAATCAAATTGGCAGCTGGTAGCATGAAACTAAAGGGATAAAACTCAGAGGTGCTTTTTATACGGAGTATTTCTAATGATATTACACACCTGCTGCCATTTTGCACACCTAGCTGCCTGAGTGCTTCTAATAAGTTAATTATAGTTTCTAGCACCAATTACAGATTCCAACCTTTGTGGAAATACCAAGCAATGGGATTAATTTGTAAATCTGCTATCTCACTGATATTTGACAGCTATTGCTTCGATTCTCCTTCCTACAAAATACAGACGGATTGTCTTGGGAAAAAAGCATTCTTTAACTAAATAATAATAAAAAAGCACAATAAAAATGCCTTGTAGCTTATTATCTACAGACCCCACAACTTGTAACTGTGACTGTAATTATAGTTGTTCTAGTTTCCCCTGCAGGTTTTGCTAAACAAACAAATGAAAAAGATACCCAAAAGGAAAAACAAAAGCAATTTATGCTCTCCAGTTATCATAATATAAATATCCATAGATTACTTGCATAGAGAGTAGATCAGATCTAATCTTTCACTGGAGTGTCTTGTAAATTAGAAATTACATTTACTCCAGGTGTATGTTGTTTGCCCAGTTCATATCCAGCTGTAAATTAGAGTAGTTTTGCCTTTTGGGAGAAAAAACTCACTTTTGAAATGTGTCTTATTGACTGTGTATAAATTACTAGCAGCTGATCCATGAAGTAGATTTGAAGGTAGAACTGCCTATAGGCAACTTTCTGTATTGATTGTAGATTGATATTCAGTTGATTTTAAAGAAAAGCAAAACAAAATAAAGGCGCAATGTAATTGCCAACTCTTTGTAGGAATAACAGAAACATTATCTCACATAATACTGTCATTTGACAAGCTATTTGTTCTTCATCCTAGGGCTCACGTTAGTATGTCTGGGCCACTCTTTTTGTCATTGTTCCCCTTCTGAGAGGTTAGGCAGGTGAAGAGGGGAGGGAGCCCGTGGCCATCCGGCAACTGAACTTCCTAACGTCTGCACAGCCATGGAGATCATTTGCGTTGCTTCTGGATAATGCTAAGCTCTGCATTAAATGTGCAGCCTGCCGCATGTGCCCCTTAGCAAGAAAAAGATCCCCACTTTGGGTTAAAAATTCTGAACAATTGTTCTGAATATGGTGTTTGCTTTTAAAGTTTTGTCACAGTAAAAACCAGAGGTAGCTCCCTGAGCCATATGACCCATGAATTCTTACTTGCTATGGAGCTCTGCCTCATAATTTGATACCTGTGTAGGTTAGCTGATTTCTAGTAGGACTGAGTTCTCAAAACCACATTTTTCTTACTGGTATTAATAATGCCTCTTTTCTAGTTTCATGAAAGCTGCAGAAACTTACCCTTTCCTTCAATTAAATGTGGTTTAAGTAGGTCCTTGGCTGATTAGCATACAGAACTAGCAGACATACATGTATGAGCATATGCAAACATCAGAGTTCTTTAGGAAACCAGGTTAAATGATTTATTCTTCTGAAATAACCTCCGCTCAAAAAGTTAGAAAATAGCGGTGCAAAGCACCAGCCCTGATCCAGCAAAGCATACACTTACACATTTTCTCAACCGGGAAACTCATGCGACTTATATCTAAATATATGCCCAAGTGCTTTGCTGGTTTGAGGCAGAAAAGCTCAATACCTACTCTGATTCTACTCAAAGCGCCACACTGACTATTACAAGCAAACACGAGTTAAGAATGTGTGTCCATTGTGGATAATTCTTGGAAGCTTGAAAAACGTTAGCTTTTATATAGCCAAAGCACTTTAAATAACATTACCCTTGATTTATACGTGTAAAACAGAGAGAGTTATGGTTTTCCCAGGGTTACCAGAAAGAAGTTGTTTTGCGAGCAGCAGAACTAATGAAGCCTAATTTCCCATGGATTCAAATTCTTTGTCATCAAAATCCTGCCCCTATCCCCTCACCACAATAGCCCCGCTCTCCCCACGTTGTTCAGTGTTTCCTCTACCCAGGAGGCAGACCTTGCTGTGATTGACTGACCAGCTGGCTGCTGCAAAGGGACAGCGATGGTCATGTTCTGCTGGTTCCTCCTCGGAAGAGGCACTGCTATACGTCTCTCTTCTTTTGCCACGTTCCAAACTTCACAAAAATTTCGGAACTTTCATTTTTGAGACTTGAATTTCTGTTTCGTATTTGATTAAAGCTGGCCAGAAATTCAAAGGACAGCTTTAGGACAGCTCAGAGATGGATACATGATGAAAATGCACTTTTAGAGGCTCTCCCCTTTTAAGAGAAAGAATTAAAAAGCATCAGAGCAAGCAACAAAGCCTGTCTTCCCAAGCCAAGCTTGGTCCACAGGCGTACCAAAGCCTTGTTCCTACCGATGGAACAGCCATGCTGAAAAATTTCCATGCCTGAATTTGATTCCTCTATTAATCACAGAAAGTGTTAACTTATTTACTTTACTAAAAGCACTACTTTCTGCAAAACAGCATAGTAAACTCAGAACTGCGGTAGAACACTCCCACCTACCTTTCTGCCTTCAAGCATGTCCACAAGCTTCTTCCAGCCTCTTTGAGTTCCTTCCCATCACATTCCTAGCTCACTCCTTTGCCACAGACTCGAGGCTTCCTCCTGGGCAGCTGGGAAAGTAAAGGGAGCTTGTGCATATTTGCTTCCATTTCCTGTCATCTCAGACTTGCTACACCTGTGGATAACCATGTCCTTCATGTTTCAGGCCCAGAGGGGGGTGGCATCTTGTACATCAATGAATTGCAATTTTCCCCTGCCGAAGGAAGCCATTCCTGTGCATTTGAGGAGATTATTTTGATGCCTATATAAGCCCACACTTATATGGTAACCACCTTCATGGCTTACACTAGGCAAATCGAGGACTCAAGAAGCCCACTAAAGCAAAAATCTACTATTCCCACTAAAAACACCTGAAATACTTTTACTGCAGATAACGTTAAAGGATATCTGTGGACTATCTATCTATAGAAGGAACTACTAAAGCATGCTCACCAGAGCATTACGTTTGTAGAGTGCGTAATATGATGAACTACTCCTTCCCAGCTGGCACACCTCAGTTTCCCTGTAATAGAAATATTCAAATCACAGAATTTTAGAGGAGAAACCACTATAACAGCAAAAGATGATACACCGACCACTGGTGCACTGTTTGTGAGATGGGCCTATGTCTTCTTTCACTGCTGATCAGTTCACTTCTATCCCAGATTTTCCATTTTCACCTTTAAAAAAAGTCCTTCCTGCTCCTTAATCCAATCCTTTTTATACATCTGCACAACATAGACCTCAGTGAATACACGACATTTCAAAGATACATTAAGTATTTGGTATCTAATTCCTAATGAAAATCAGCAGGTAGATAACTGATAATTGCACACAGCTGCTTCTATTATTTGGGGCAGTTAATTTTGCTGTATGTGGTTTCCTCATTAATGTTTCAGGAGCTTTCTTCTCTCCAATTACATTCTCTCTAAAAGTGCTGGCAAGGCCACTTGCTTGAAGAGGGTGGAACTGCAGTGCAGCACCTCATTTCAGAGTACGTTATTCGGTGATGGGCAGGCAAAATTACTTCACTGGGTGTTTATCTGCCCTCCTAATGGACGTAAGGTCTGCAAACCTTTCCCTGTGTGACTTTCCTATGCTTAAGTACATGAGTTCCCTGAGCTATTGAGTTTGTCTGCTTTTTAGCACTGGGCATGGCACAAAGATTTATGTTGCTCTGTGTCCAGAGCATGTGTCATCCATCACTATTAGTTACAATAAAATCTTTCTCCTTGTTTTTAAAAGCCCTTTGAATTAGATTCCATTATGAGTTAACATACCACAGATGGTCAAGTGCTTGTGAACACAGAGAAGGCAAACATTCTTCCAAAACACCTTTGTGATCTACCTAGGCTTCTATGTCTGGGAGAAAGTCAAGGGACTTGGATGACTAAAGATTACTTTCCTTGGCCAAATTTAGCTACCTGAAAGTTAGATAAGCAAGTTACCTTAGCTCTCCCTAGAGCCCATGGGAAGAGGTAGGCTTCTTCAGAGACAGTTCATCCTAACTCGAAATAAATATCAAAAACAAGTGGAATGATTAACCCTCTGGAGCTGCTTCTTGCTTTTCATTCGTTACGGAAACCATCTCAGAATATGGACCTAATGGTCAAAAGATCTTTGCTTAGGTAAGATGAATGTACAGTTTTCCAGTGGTTCTACAATTATGGCAACCTTGTATGTAAAAAAGAAACAGATTAAGAAAAAAATCTGAGGGGAATTCATAAATATCTGAACACAATTATGTTATTTTAAAAACAAATGTATCATATTCTTCTCTGAAGATGGGGAAATTATCTAAGAGTGAACATGACAAATAGTTTTGTCTCTCACAAAGGAAATAGCACAGGCTACCTCTCTTCTTCATCTGCAGAATTTCTTTTAAAGTAGTTACACCTAAGTGAGAAGACAGTACTTAGTTTCTATTCATAGCAAGAAACACAAAAGTATATTTAAACTATGCCAAATCCTTCCAGTGAGGGGTCCAATTGCACACATGCTGCATCTTTTTAACCACTGATCCCATCCTATCCCCCATCAGCTTGTATTACATTTATTTTTGTTCAGGCTGCCACGCTAAAGCTACATGCACAGCCAGTACTACCATCACTAAATGCTATTCATGGGGCAGGCTGCAGCAATGGAGATCGTAGTTTTGTAACTAATATAGGTTTTTAATTGGGATCTCTGTATTTGCCACCTAGTATTTGAGTTTGCAGAGTTCACTTCTATTCCATTCAGCTGTAAACAGAAAGTCCAGATATTTGCTTCTTACATGAAAGCTAAAACAAAGTTCTTACAGAATCACTAATTTCCAGGACTTGAGCCTTTAAATAAAATACCAAATATTGCATGGCTTCCAACTAACAATAGGACACTAATACGATTTGATCACAGTGTTACTGCAAATCAAAACCCTATCTTTTGATACTTTCCTTATTCTTGGATTTAGAAAATCTACACAGAATGGCCTTGATCCAGACTTCCCATGTCACAGATCTACGAGGGCAATTGAAATGCACATCATAGATTAAATACGTTCTTTCATCTGTAAGAGCAGACCTGTATCTTCTCCCCCCGCCTTTAAGCAGTTTCACTTGTCTGTAGATCACCAAGGACAGCGAGGGGTATTGGCAGCGGTACAGGTTTTAAAGGGACGGGTTCAGGGAGGGGTTGGTTCACGTGTGCAAGGGCTACACGCAGGACGGCAGCTCCGCCGGACAGGCACGGCACAGTCCTTGCTGGCGTGCACTTGCAGGAGCAGAAGACATTCAGTCAACAATACCTTGGTCACTTCTTAGGTAACAGAAACACACCAAAACAGAGTCTAAAGGATTTTTTTTTTCTTTTAAAAGAATTGGTTGGCCCCCTCCCACTTCCTCCAGAATAGGGCCACCACTCGCTGTCAGCAGAGCAAGAGCACTAGCATGGCTCAAGCACAGACATGCTGGGATATGCTTGCACACGGTGTCTTCGTAGTACAGATTTTCTGGATTTACTCAGTTTTAGACTCATGTTCTGAAGAAGACTACTTACCACTCCCACGAAAACATGGCTCTTGCAGTGTGGAAAACCCTCCATTGACTCCGGCAGTGGCATACCCACAGTATGTCTCCGGTTTAATTTTGCTAGCTTGATCTGGTTTATATTGTAAGAGCATTATCCCCTGTGACCCTCTATTTATTTATTTTTAAACCAAACATATTAGGTGTATTACTGTTTCATCGTCTGCTCTTGCTGCCCCATTCCGGGAAGCCCCACTGCAGTAAACAGTGGATATTTCAGTGGGACCTTATTCATCCCATGTGCCAACAACAGCCCTCTGAAGGGCTCTTGCTACCTGTCTGATTGTGAAGGAGTTAAAATCGTAATTTTTCTATTGCATGACACTTGAAAGATAAACCCCTTTTATTACAGCTTCATTCAAACCCTCGGCTTGCACCAGCATTGCTCAGCAGAGCATTTGGTTTTCTCTTTACATCATATTTTAGCGAACGTTGTGTTTTATAAGATAAAATGATAAATGGCCTGACTTAAATGACCGGAGGGTATCTACTTTCCTGCTACTCCATTTAAAAGGTTTCTGTGAACATTTTACACACCTTATTGTGTGACTGTGGCTGTCTAATAGCAAAGGAAACAATAGCCTCTGATGTCCACAAAGGCAGGGCATACCACACAGGTGCCATGTTTTACAACACCACTATATCTTGTCATTCAGAAGTGCTCCCTGAACAAATTGCCTGTCATATTTAAAGATAAAATCTGACAGTGCCAGAGCTGACAAGTAGTCCTCAACCCTGACATACAACACGGAGCTGAATTTTGCTAGATTCACTGTAGATGGATTTGTCTTTAGAGATTCACAGCAAAGCCAACCGCTGGCAGAGCAGCAAAAATTATTTCAAAACATTGCTAAGTGTCAGACTTTATTAAATGGTTGCTTTAAAAAAAAGGAAAAAAAGCGCCTGTTAGTTTTAGAAAAGAACTGTACAGAAATGTTTTTACATATTTTACTTCTCTGTAAAATAACGATGTACAGTGTTTCTAAATAATAGGAAATACTGCAGTACATTTCAGGAAATGTATTTTCATTACTCCTTAACACTGGGATATAGTTACCCTACAGGAGCCCGTATTCTTTTATCTTTTACCCCGCGAGGCTCTGGAAGGTATGTACAGTAAATAAGAATTAAGAAGGCACGACACGGCCGTTTCAGTAATTACCGTACACTGCGCAGGTGGTTGCTGGGGAAAGTCGGAGGGTTGCCTTGGGTAAGTAAACACTACTGCTTCAGCACTCTCTGCCCCCAGCAACACTGAAGGGAAGAGAGGATTTACGTTACAGAACTGCTGAGCACAAACGGCGCCGGCAATGGCAGACCGGCAGAGGCAGGGCAGGTACTCTAGAGGTATGTTAAAATCCCAGCCTGTAACTGTGTTCAAATCAGCCCCTTTTTGTTTCGTTTCGGGGTTTGGAGGGGATAAAGGGCCACGTATACATTCATCTGCTTATGCAGCTCTTTGTAACCATTTTATGCCCACGTTAGATCCCTGTACATTTAACTCCTTCCTTGGCTACAGAATGCAAACTTTTGCACGTGTGACTGGAGAAATTTTTCTCTTCCTGTTCGTTAGCCATTAATAAGAGCTTACTCTTTGTAATTGTTTACTCTCAAACAGGAAAAAGCGTCCTAAAACATTATCTACAGTTCAACACGCCACGTTGCGTCAAATCATTTCACAAAGACACGTGAGATGCCTTTTCGTACCTATTCCCGAGGTAAAGGGAAGGCGCCAGCAACAACACCCCGCATGCTGCTGCCCGCCCACCCCCGCCGCACCGCTGCGCCGTCACCGCGCGCTGGGCTTCAGGGCAAGTAAACGCTCAACCCGGGGGGAAACAGGAGAGGACACCGACATACCTGGAGTCGGTAGGTATTACACAGAGTACGTTCAGAGGCAAGTCAGGCTGCAGGATGCGAGTGGAGGAGGGAGGCGAGTCTAATCAGCAATCTCAAAAGACAGCTGTCACGGTCAGTACAAACAGCACGCAGCTGAGTTACGGTTCTTCGAGGAAAGGGACCCTCATATAGCAGTGAGTGCAAGTACCTATGGAAAAACGGGGAGAGAGACAAAGAGGGTAAAAGGGAGGACTGTGCCATCTCCCACGCTGGGTGACAGCAGGGAGGCGAGAGCGACAGGGCTGCAGCCACATTTCTGAAGGGTCTGTGAGGCCACCGTGCAACTTGATCTTCTGACAAACCAGTGCTAATGTAGGAGTCTGGGCCAGAAGTATTAATGCAAGTCTCCTGGGTATCCAAAATGGATGATTGATGTCAGTTAAGCTAGGAGTGATGACCGGAGAGCCTGCTGTCACATCTTGCATGGAGAACGGGTGTGTGCAGAAGGCTGTGGGATTACAAAATTGAGAATTAAGAGGTCAGAGACAGGCGAGTATCTCAGATGCTGACATCTCCAGTTTATATTTCAGCCACTGACCTGCCATGGAAATCAGGCTTTGAATTCAAGAACAATGGGTGAAGATTCCAGGGTGCCTTGGACTTTGTGGGAATCAGTAACCTCAGAGGGGCAAGCAATCCAACCCTGCTTTTGTTCAGATACACGTGGGCTCAGCGGTGGCTCTGATGCCCTCCAGCTGGTGGGATCTCCCTTCCCTGCCACCGAGGGCCACCGCCCAGGAATGGTGTTCTCCTTGCGCTGGCGAGCTGTGAGGCAGCTTTGCTGCTACTGTGTGCACGGTCCATGCAACAGCACAGGGGGAAATAACACCTACGAGTATGACAGTGATAAAGTTCAGGTGGAGACGGAGCCCACCGGCTCCACTATAACCACCTGTGCTCCACGATAACCTGCCCCCGCCCCCCAGCTGAGACTTACGCCATGGGACATGCCAAGCCCCAGCAAAGGACTGCTCAGGTGTGAATTCTAGTTGCAGTCCTAGCCTGATTTTGGCAGCCCCTTCTGAGCACCTCTTTTACTGCACATCTTGGCTGCCTCCCTGAACTTGAACCCCTGGGGTGGCTCTTGTGTTTTTCACCTGCTGGATAAAAATACCTGTTGCCATCACCAGCTGCACTTAGCACAAGAAGAAAATAACTCAGACTTTACCAAGGTGACCCACACAGGGACACTTCTCACCGTCTCCAACAGAAGAGCCACTTATGTGGGCTTCATTTGCTCTCTCACAGAACTTTTCCATGGCATGGACCTATCTACTAGTCACTACACTAAAAAAGCTCCCCGAGTACTCCATCATCCTGTTCCCTACAAAGCATGACTTTGCCTTAGGAACAGTGTTAGTAAAAGCTGTAATTGTCATTCTCCTGGGCTGCATCAAATCTTATTTAAGGATGGATCTCCTCTCAATTTCTCTTAGAGGCACTTTACCCGAGAGAGAACCAATCCATTATTGGAAGAAGATGTTCTGACCCCATTAGCTGGGCAGATGTGTGTTTGAACTACAGACCTCTGAGCATCCTCAATCCAAGATGAGCTAGCTCAGGCTACTGTGTCTAGAAGGGATGCACCCTCAGAGATGCCTTTGCACGCCGCTCTGTACCGTACGGGCAAGTGCCAAATGCACATTGCAATGGGCAGCAGAGAGATCAGTATGCCCAAAAGGGGATTGAAATGAGTGAACGTAAAGGTATGCAGATAAATAAAAAATCCTGAGAAGTGTTGCTTTGGACATACACTTTGTTTAAAAATCAGCACTGGAAAGAAATTCTGCATGATTTATAATTCTCATATTGGCATGTACTAAAAATTAGTGAGTAATACGGAATTTTTTTAAAAGACTGCTCTGTTCCCAGCTTGCTTCACGCATGTTTGCTTCTGGTCCTCTGAGAATACCAGAAGCTACATAATACAAGCGTTCGTAACCTTTAAAAGTGGAAATGTCATAACTTAGTCTTAGTTAGTTAATTGTGGCCCTGACTCTAATGAAAGTGCCGTTGCCCAACAAGCTTTGCACTACATTGATTTTTCTTCTATCAGCTGGGACTTCTGGTAAAAGAACAATAGATCTAATAATATCAGCAAACAAAGAAAGTAACGAACAGTGAGCTCTTCAAAATAAGTAGGTCAAGCCACAATCAATTTCCAGATTTGAAATTATGTTTTTAAAATGTATGTTTAATACAAGACCTTGTTCTATGTCTATCAAGTCAAAGCTTGTATGGTTTAAAGTTCCTGAACGACTGCTTTATCAGGTAGCCCAGAGTTAGGCCCCAGAGGCTAAGCAATAAAAGAGAAACAAAAATAACTTAACAGTTTCTGCAGCTAGTTGAGCCCAGCAACGGCTCCTTAAACAGCTTTTACACTCCTGCAGTTTGAAATGCCATAAAGCCGCAAGATACACTGAAAAGCTATGGATTTGCTAAGTAGGATTTCACTTCCTCTTGTTATCAGAGGTCATTAAATTCGTTAGATGTTAGTAAAATCCTTGTAAACAGAAAATATGAAGGCTTATAAAAGAATGCTCTTTATTTTCACCCTAATAATTAATGCAACTAGGAATAGGATAATAACAGAAGCCTAATTTATGAAGTGCTGTTAGTTCCCGAATCTTAGTGATACTTACGCAGCAAGTTTCACACATACCTGCTGAAATGAAATATAATTGTGCAAAGAACTTGCATGTATGCTATCTTTAGTAGATAAGATAAGATGATTCAGTCATAAACTCTAAAATCGTACTCTTCACTCACTGAAAAAGCAAGTGTCCAGAGTGATACAAACTTTCTCTACTCCTTTTTACCTATTTACAAACTCAGTGTGGTTCTTTTGTTTTGAGATGATGGTTCTTTAATTTGAATGATCTTGGAATAAAAAACCCAACACTTCAGAAAACGTTTAGTAAAAACCACTTCTAGTTATGACTGTATGACTGCAAAATAAAGACACTCTGGCTGACAGATAAATTGCACACCTGCAACTTCAGCAATATGACTTTAGACCTTGTAGTTCAGAAACAAAGCCTTATCACTGAAAGGAAAGGAGAATATCTTTTAGCTATAGCAGGGTGTATAACCTTTGTGAAACTCTTATTTGCGGGGTGATAACTGTATGTATCAGGGTGCTAGAGTCTTCATGATGAAAGGACAACTGCAAGTCCCTTTCCTCAAAGAGAATTTAGGTTCTCATGACAGATTTTCTATAGAAAGGATGGAACTAGGGTAAAATTCAAAATGCAACAAGCAATGCATCCTGATTAGTCTCTGCCTCATTTAAGACAAGCTGCTCTTGAGTGCAGAGACTGGAAGAGTGCCTTAACCCCCCCAGAATGCCTACTCGAGTGAAGAGAAGTGACGTCTCCTTGTGCTTGTACCCCTCCAGAAAAGGCCCCCGATGGTTGCATCTTTTTTTGAAAGGTCACTACTGCCATGTGTTTTACCCGTTTTTATGACAAGTTAAGGACCAGGAAAATCTACGGAATCTTTGGCTCTGAGAGAACCAGAAAAAAAGGAACGGCTTGAGGGACTCTAGATCCCAGGGATGCTCATCTTGGTCTTTCTAGATACATGTGATATATGTTACAAGGAATTGTAAGAAATGTTTCAGAATAATACTGGTTTGCAAACGGGTCTCCATCCAGTTGCCTGTATACTGACCTTTGGTTAAATCAATTAAACTTTTTCTAAAGCCAAGGAAAGAATGTTCTAGGCTAAGAAATCAAATTTCTTACCTCTTGGATGCCTTGCTGACTCTAAGCTGGAGTATCTGGGAATAATGCTCTCTGTCAACTCTTTTTGGCTTGGAGACTCCATTCCATCCTGGCAGGGAATGACTTGGCCTCTGTTATTCACGCTTTCATCACCTCTTGGCTGGAATCTAGTAATGCAGAATAACTTGGGCACACAGCCTTTGGCATTAAGGGAACTCCAAGTAATACAGAACACTGCAGTGCATCTCAGCCACATGGGCATGTGCGTATCAAATCATTCTCTGTACTCTACGATGGCATTCTGAGGAGTATCAAAGGAAATTTGCAGTATTGGTCCTTGCCTTGCTCTGTGACCTGAATCTGAGGTGGCTTGGACTTTAGGCTATCCACAGCCCTGAGACGGACACAACTGATGATAAGTATTCCTTGGACACACTAGAACCCTCCACAAAATCTGCTGTGAGTGGGAGATAAAACTGTGAAATGAAGTTCCCTAGAAACAACAGACATCACAAACCTCACCACCTTTTACTCTATTGCAAGACACATTTCTTTGACATTGCCTTGTTTAACATGACTACGTATGTTCTAAATTGCAAACTCTACTGCAACAAACATAGAACAAACAGTTTATACACTCAAACAGGTTGATGCAGTGCTGGTAGGCACTGAGTTCCTCCTACTCACATAATGTAAGAGTTTGTGTCAAGTATGGGAAGTGTGAGGTTGCACAGCCACAAGAGTATCTTCTAAACCTAGTAGTAAAGCCACAATTTTTTGCTGAAGGAAACATTATTACAGGTGGTAAAAGTCAGTCATGTCCATTTTCGGTATGAGTCTTACCAAAGTAACAGAAATTAATCTGCCTTCCTCACTAGAAGATTTGCAATGTAACCAGAATTTAATTCTATTCATTTAAAGAATAACAACAAATTCCCCCTTATCTCTTTTATCTATTTCCCATTATTAAATTGTCAGCATAAGCAGATGAGGATAACTATGCCCCCTAACTTGGACTTGCAATACAGTTCAGGTCGAGAGAGATGCCCCACTGAAGAGCAGATGCAGAGCATCTCTGAGTTGTGAGAAGCTTACCTCTCGCTATTCAGCATACAGGAAGCTTACAGAAATTAGTTTTCTCATGTAGGCACCTGAAGTGTGAAAAATACACTCTTCTTCCATGCAGTGCAACAACGAGGTATTGAAGACAAGACCTAACACCTTCTGGAGGACAAATGATAGACAAACAGATTCTCTAAGTGGTTTATTTTATAAATGTCAGTAAATTAGCAAATACATAACACAAACTTAAATATCACCATATATCTCGCAGTGTTACATAAAGTCCACAATAAAAATTACATGTAGCAGTACCAAATAAGCAAGGAGCAAAATTATCCTAATAAATTGGTTTGAAAATAAATCATAGAATCATAGAATCATAGAATCATTAAGGTAGGAAAAGACCTCTAAGATCATCAAGTCCAACCGTCAACCCAACACCACCATGCCCACTAAACCATGTCCCTAAGCGCCTCATCTACACGTCTTTTAAATACTTCCAGGGATGGTGACTCTACCACTTCCCTGGGCAGCCTGTTCCAAGGCCCGACCACTCTTTCAGTAAAGAAGTTTTTCCTAATGTCCAGTCTAAACCTCCCCTGGCGCAACTTGAGGCCATTTCCTCTCGTCCTATCGCTGGTTACTTGGGAGAAGAGACCAACCCCCACCTCGCTACAACCTCCTTTCAGGTAGTTGTAGAGCGCGATGAGGTCTCCCCTCATGTACTTGAGAGAATCTGATACATAGTTTTAAAGTTTTCTCACTTCAAAGTCATGTCAGCCTAACAAAGAACACAACTTGTTAATAACATTACTGTTAACACTGAGGCAAAAGGCAAAGAAAGGGCATCAGCGGATAGAAGAGAAAGAACAGCAATGAAAGAATTGTGGAATGCTTTGATAATGTTTGGATAATAAACTATTGGGATGTTCATCAAAATAACTAGAAAAGTAAAGCACTCAGTAAAGTACTACCAGACTACCAAATAGATACCAGACAAAAGTGCTAACAGGTGCATAACCAGCATTCTGGTTTCTCCTAGCAATCCATCTTCACCTTGATAAATAGCACCCACATACCCACAGGGTATTTTCTAAAGAGTTTCCTAGTACAGCAGTTATACCACTTTGTGGGGTGTGCAGTGGACATACTTAAAATAGAGCAAAAAGAGTGTGGATTGTATTATATTATATTATATACTGCATACCTGCATATTCTCCATGGAATAATTTAATAGTTTCAATAAAATTTACCTTTCCCATTGAGAGCTCAGGGACTTGGAATGTCACTAAAAGATTCACTGGAAAGTTTAATCAAACATTAGGAGGCCTGAAAGATCTCTGTTACCTGAAATGTATTACTGTATGTTATGCAATTAAATAATATGTTAAATATGACATGAGGAGGACAGATTCCAGCTCCACTTTCAGATACATCTTTGGAGAAAAAAACTTCTATGAGAGCATCTTTAATCTGTAAACTGAGCTGATTAACTGGAAGTTACCGAGACAAGCCAGCGATGGAGGGTTACATATGCTCGGTTCCAGCGTTAGCAGCCAGAACACAGACGCTCTTTTGACCCCTGCCTCAGTTTCTCTGTGTAAAGCATCCTGAGATCTTAAGACAAAAAGCCACTTTAAAATATTACTACAATCAGACGTTAAATTTTTCAGTGAAGCTTTTGAGCAAAGGACCTTGGAAAATTTCTTTCCATTCCATATACGTTGCACCTTGATGGATACAATGAAATAGGAAAAAATGGAGGAAAAGCTTCTGAGAATACACAGGTGGTTTCACTGCATTTGTTTCTTCCTTTTTCATGTAGACATTCATCTTCCACACGAAACCAAGCTTCTCAGGGCATGCTGGATAGCAAAAAGCCCTAGTCATACATGCTTAGTTTCAAAGTTACGTTACTACTCAGAGAGAGAAATCAATGTATACTACATTAAAAACAATCATCACAGCCCTTTAAATGATTGGATAGTTTAGCTTTGAATGCAATTCAACCTAATAGAGGCTTTAATGACTTTTGACAGATTGTTCCACTGATCAAGGGACATGTATGAAAATAACTGCCTACCAAGCCCTGATTTGATTTTAAGAAAAGAAAACTAAGGTTAATGGTAAACAGAAGTTGATTGTTCACATTTTCACTGAAATAACTCTGACCTGTTCTTAGAAGCAGTGAAATAAAGGATAATGGGAATCCTATACACCTGACTTTTTACTTTAGCCTCTAATCAAGGGGACTAATCAGACCAAGATGTGTTGGCATGAAAGCAAGTATTTGACGATACAGAGGGGGAGGAGAACAACTTTTGTGACCAAATTCTGATTCGTCATGGACAAGCACTGTAAAACCAGTGGAGTATTAGAGGACGTAAACCATAGCATAGTATGTCCTCTTCTATCGTGTGAATTATGAATGCTCTCTCCAAAGCAACAAGAAGATAAACCATAGTTTTCGTGTCATGTGTGAAGTGCTCACACCCAAACATCAGCATTTTAATGTGATAATTTTATCAGTTATTTGTTGGCTTTTATTTGACATGTTATTCAGCCAGTTCTGCAGCCTTCTAAGTACAGTCTTTTTGCAATTGTATAAATTATCTTCCCCTGCTCAATGAATGCCCCCAGGCTAAGGTGAAGAGGACAGATGAATGTAAATTAAGATGCAAGCCCAGCCACATTGAAGGTGATGAGTCTCAGTTTGGACTGGAAAGAGAAGAGAACAATGGTTCTATTCAGGATTGCCTCTGCCCTTACAGGTGGGGTGAGGTGACAGCCAGAATTGGGCAGGTTGGGAGTCCTCAGAAACATTGAATGCTGGTGTGTTTGCCTGAGTCTTTCATCACTACCGAACAGCTCCCACCCTCTAATGCTAGATTAGTGCAGGGCTGAGCTTTTCACTCTGCTGCGGGGAGTGCAGCGGTTGTCTTTTTTCGCACGAGGAACCTCGCTCTGAACAGCGTTCTGTTTGTCTGACCCTTCCCCACAGCAGCTCACCGTCCCCGTGAGCTAGTTCAGAAGATGAGCTGCAGCAACTTGAATCTCAAACGGGAAACAGACGTTGAGTGGAGGTACTCAGCCCACGGAGGTGTAGTAGGACAGAGGTGGAGGTTGAAGCTGAGGATCAGGGTTTCTCATGCCTGTTGCTACAGTGGAACAACCACTCTTCCCAACTCCGTAACCTGGTGCAAGAAGACAGTGGTCAGCTCCTAGCAAAAAGCTGAGGACCAGCTGTCGGGGGCATGAGGAGGGTTAAGGAGCCAACATTAACTTTGCAGCAGGTGGTAACAATTAAGGGAGAGATCCTGACCTGCACTGTACAAGTTACTGCTCAATGACTCCCATATGAGTTCAGTTAATAAAGTTGTGGCCTTGAGAAAGCACATCCCTTGCACCTCATGTGCATCTCATCTCATCTCTCCTCCCCTCCTCTCATCCCAGCTTAGACACCAGCTCTTGGGCTAGTTTAGTCTCTGTTACATTAGCCCAAATTTCCCAGCATGACACAGGACTAGTGGAACGGCACTACAATAACTGAGAAAGGAGCAATGACCACTCTTAACACACTACAATATTTTAGCCATCTTTCATGATGGATTTTAGTATTAATTCCTTCTTTTCCTGTTATGGCACTGGAATCCCTGAATCTGTCCCACAGCATTAAGAAGTCCAGCAAGATTTTAAAGTGCATCTTGCATCACCACCAGTGAAACTAAAACTACATCCAGATGATAATAAGACAGCTGATCTGGATATTTATTAAGTTGCATGTTACCCATCCTGGACGGTTTCCAGTCGGTGATTACTCATGGCATTCTTATTTACACTTTAGATAATCAGAATCTGCTGTAAAGCTCAGAGCATAAGCATGATGCCTTTAAAATCTACTAGAATTGAGATTAATATTTTTTATTTCCATAACCTTTTAAAAGAAGAAAGGACCTACAGGATAAAGTATTTTCATATATGGAGATATGAATAAAGCATTATAAAAACATTTCTAATTACATTGCATAACACAGCAGTTACACAGCAGTTTTCTATCAAATACTTAAAAACGGCCTTTACCTTTCATCCCCCAAATTACAGAAACAATAAAAGTTTTTCATTTCTGCCAACATTTTCTTTCTATCAGTGTAAAACCAACTCTGTATCAGATTTTTTAAAGAAAGCCCTTGCCTCAAGCATTTCATTTGTATTGGTTCCATGTTTAGTTAGTAGCTTTTGTAAAATTGATGAATATTGTCTAAAGGCAAGTGCAGACAGGCAAACAGATCTGTATCTTCTGTAATCCATTTAGCCTGACGCACACGTGCAAGTGAACTATTTTACCTTAATTCTTTCACGGCTGATGAAAAGTAAATGTAAGCAAAGTCGTGAACTTCACCATTTAAAAAGAATCACTGAATCTAATGTTAGAAGCTAATTTATGCTCTCACCTCTTCCCTGAAAAAAACTGACCTTGGTCCTCATGCCTCTAGAGAGTGTCCAGACTTGGCAAACAGTTGCTATACACAGAACATCCATTACAGACTGTGTCTTTCAGCTCATCCAAAATGGAAATGGGTTATCTAATGCTGGAATATAAATGGATTGCAATATGAGCTAAATTATAACTATCTGAATAAAATAAAGAAAACTTCAAAGTATTTGTCTGCTTCTAGTACGTAATCCAAACACAGCAATAATTCACACTTGATCTCTTGAGTTTTTTTATAGGTATTTACTTTTAACCATGTTCTCCTTTTGGGGTACCCTTTGGCATTACCACATGCTTCAGACACTTGCATCAACCTTACTCATGTCTTTGCTATCAACTCCTGTGGGCTTTAGAGATATGAAATCTTCTTACACTTCTGTATTTCAACTGAACTCAGTCAAGTTACACTGACTTAGATGAGGTGAGACTGGAATGCAACACAGAGCATTAATCCTCTTTAACCACTTGATTATTGGTATTTTGCCAGTGAATCTTAGGTCTTATCCATTCCAAAGGCGTTAATTTGTCTATGTCATTGCCATCCATGGCTTAAATGAGTGTGATCTGACTGCAGAGGCTAGTACTAGTTCAGCTAAATCACCAGCTTAAATCTTCAGCAGAGACAAGACCTAGAATCATGTATTTTTAAAAATTCTATTATTGCTGCCAGCAGTCTCCTGATACAAGAAAAAACCCAGTGACTTTTTTTCACTACTGCTGGAAATAATTATTTGCCAATCATTTTTAATAGCTATGCCTCTACTTCAGCTACGAACTACAACATTGATGTGCCTTCTCTACCCTTTATGGCTGTCAGATTCATTTCAATACCGTGATCCCCGTGGTTTCTAGCAGCGCTTAATTAAACACAAAATAATCATAACGTAACAGAATAAACAAACAATCCCCTCAAATGCTGTGTTAACACTGTTACATCATTAGCTTGTTTGAATTCATCTTGCTCATTTCCAAAGTAATATCTGTTTCTGTGAGAACTGCCTTTTCAAAAGCAGAATTCCCACATCTTCAGCTAGCTTTTCTCTAAGTGATCTCCAAAGTAAACACTATTTAGTGTGGCATTAATCCAAATATATGCTATTTGCCCACTGGTAAAGCCAGCTTTAGCTAGTGCAGGAAAGAAAAAGCTATGCCTATAACATAGTATTTCAAAATGTGGCAAGAGAGACAATAGATAAATGTATGGATCAAGGTTATAATATAATCAAACCTACTTTAAATAATAATTTATTCTTCAGAGAGTCTTTATATTCTACAGGGAGGCTAACAGTTTTCACGGAAGTCCAGGACCACAATGAAAATGCTTGATGCAGGTCTCTACACTTCTGCTGGCATAGCTATGTCAAAGGTGTTAAGAGGTACAATCTCTACTTGATATAATTGTCCTGGCAAAAGCTGGCAGGTGTGGACACAGTTTTATACCACCAGAACTGAATTTTTGCTGGCACAGCTTCTTTAGCTCCAGGGAGGTCTGGCACATGTTATACTGTCAAAAGTACAATTTTCGACCGTACAAGCCTCATCCGCACACAGAGCGCTTTGCCAATAACAGTATACTGGTATGCTCTGGGTAAGGCTGGCCTCAACGGTGATTTTAAACAGAAGATTAACACAGGAGGCGTATTCATTTCTTGGTGGCAACGTCAAGCTCTGACTCTTACTGGTTTCTTTTGTAGTGGTAATACAGACTGAGTTCTGTTTCACCGTAATACAATTTTCTTCTGCTTTTTATGGCAAAGCAAAAGGCGTACACCAGCTGAAGTTAAAATAGCAACTTAACCAAATGAAAAATCTCTCTCTCATTCAGGAGTGCCCTGTATCGTCCAACATAGAATTGTTCTTTTTATAGCATGTTACTACAAAACAGATCACAAACAGCTTCATTTCTCATAGTCTTCCGGTTTTGTTCTCATAGGTGTCACTAGATCAACACAGATGCCGCAATGCCCAGTATCACACGACCTAAATCTGATCTGTCAGGGGACCTGTCACCCCAAATGGAAACCCTTACTTAGGTCCATCAGCTCTTTAAGACGATGCACTGGGAAACCTGGCCTCAGAATAGGATTCACAACATGCAGAAATAAAGTAATGGTTAGGAAGGGAATTCTGAGTTCCAAGGAGCCCGGGAGGTGTAGATTCACATCAGAAATCTCTCCCAGTACTACTCAATTGCCATGATGAAAAACAGCAAGAAAGCCTTGGCATCTAGGTCAGGATGCTCCTCCAGAGTTCCTTATCTGAAAAAATGCTCTAACAAGGAGCCATTGCTTAAAGGACTTTCTCCGCCATCTCCTGCACCTCTATGTTAGTCGATGAAGAAGTCACAGCTCTATTCTGAAGATATCCAGCAGGCTCACCCCAAACTGGCTTCTCATTAGGATGCCCAGATCATAGATTCTGCCTTGTCACAGGTGTGAGCTATGCCTTGTGTTGCTCAAACCTGCCAAGCCAGAGGCAGGTCTAGGCACTCATGGAAGCTGAAATTTAGATGCCAAGGGAACTTGTGTGTTGTGGTTTAACCCCAGCCAGCAACTAAGCCCCACCCAGCCGCTCGCTCACTCCCCCCCGG
>NW_009233125.1:126341-166800 GCF_000690835.1 Fulmarus glacialis | reverse complement strand
CTCAGCATGAACGAAAACATCCCTGAATTGTCAACACTGTTTCCAGCACAAATCCAAAACACGGCCCCATACTAGCTACTGCGAGAAAATTAACTCTATCCCAGCCAAATCAGAACATTGTGGAAACACAGATATCCATGGGCTGTAGGGTCATTGGGAATTAAGTGGAGGAGGAAAGAACCGAGGTTGGTGTTCTGGACTTCAGGCCTTAAGAGCCATCTGTTTCTGTAGATTTATGGCCTGGTCTTTTTTATTATAAGACAGTAACCAAGGTACTGTGTGAAGACCAGTAAAATCTGCATCAACACATAAAATAACACATGATCAAGGAATCATAAAGCTGAAAAGATTTATGTTAAACTAAAAGGCTTCTCTCCAAATGATGAGCATCAGTAATTCTAGGCTGGAAGGTCACTTGTTATTCTACCCACTGAACAAGGTTTTGTAGATTAGCAATTACTTCTTCAAGATCATATGGCAGAGGCATGTTAAACTCATCATCTGTCCAGAAGGGATGGCATTCTGGTTTCTGGTCTTCTGGCAAGCTCTCTGCTGCTTCTGACTGGCATCTGAAAAGAAAGGTAAGCAGATGAACTACTTAAGTAGAACTGTACCAAGAAACTGAATACACAGCGAGGATGCATTTGTGCATTAATTTAAAGAGAAAGATGATAATAAAAAAGAAATACCATATCTTCTGACCAAATGGATTGTTCATTTCCAGTGAAGCTGATTTCTGTTGTAGGCTTTGTATTTTCTATAGGGATTTCTCAAAAAGCCAATCACAGAGAAAACTCAGTTAGTGTACCTTTATATGGTGAATTATTTTTTCATTATCTCAGCTGTTATTTAAAGTATGTGATTAAACCATTATCAGATTTAAATGTTTGCCGGTTTCCAATGTATTACTAGATTATTGAGAAAGATTAAACTGAATTTACCGCATTAAGGTCAGGGGGGATAGATTAAACAATATTAAAGAAGTCGGACTAGCTTTGTAGATTCTGGAGATTTACAAGTGTATCAACCTGCTTAGCTCTGAAAAAGGCAATATAAAAAGAGAAAATTCTATAAAGATAAATGGAAATGGAGGTTAATAACAACTTCCAATGATGAATAGGTGGGCAAAACTTCAATAAAATTAAATTAAGAGGTTAGTGTATGTTAGTCCCCAGAGAAAATGTTTAAATTACAGTGTTTTTTATTAAATGGATTATTCATCAATACTAGTGAAGTCTAATTATAATATTCAGCTGAACTGCAGCCTGCAGAGGAAAGTTTTATAAGTGGCAACCATCACATCTCTGAAGATTGGGCTGTAATACAACGTGCTGCATCAAAAAAATTGTCACAGTTCAAGGAGGATTTCTCCCCCTCTCTTTTCCCCTCCCCTCAAACAATCTGCATTTTGCTGATTAATTAGTTAATGTTTGCAATGGGGCAAGACAAAGCAAAATGCTAAGCATTACTATAATTTTGGTATATACTGCAGGTCTACGTAGTTGTTCAACAAGCAAATTGTAGAAATACACTTTTATCTCTTGTAAGACATTTTTTAAAATTCATGTTCCATAAAGCACATAATTGTTGTAATGATTTTAAAGTTGTTTTAAAAACATGTATATGTCTTTCACATCTGTAAAATGAACTCTAAAAATATTGACACAAGCAACTTCCGTGTCTACACCGTCGGCCTTCTGGAAGAGACTGTTTCCAAATGAAAGATGTCTTCTTCTCTTGGGAATTATTAATGGCAGTGTAATCCCCATGAGAAAACATACTTCAGCTTTACACCCATGTTGGTGTGTGGTTAATTGCCGCACCAGCATCCTGGGCACTCAATCCATCGTACATTACACTACAAGGACAGTATTAACACATAACATTCCAATATATCTTCAGCTCTCCACATCAGCCCCTGATAATAGCATCTGTTAACATGCACTAAGTACTATTATGTAGCACATCACTTCATAAATAATAAGATTAGCCGACCTCAGGGCCCTGGGAAGAGTAATGTGTTTAAATGTTCTCATTATTTATTTAAAACAAGAATTAAAGGAACAGAAGCTACTTGTGACAATCCTCTTAGCATAAATATTAAACTGTTTGCATTGATAAGCTGCACTGTACAGAATAACAGAGGATTTGTTTTGCTGGCTGCTTTATAATAGTTGTTAGAGCAAATGCAGTTTAGTGTATGAGTTCTGAGAGGTACTTAACTGATTGTGCCATCATGTTCCGAAGACATTTTCCAAATTATATAAAGGAACAGGAGAAAATTAATATGCAGGGGAAGCTGAAACTAATTACAGCATAACTGTATAAGGCTTTTAAAATCTTGCTTTATTTTCTGCCTTGGCACAAAATAACACGCTCAGTTTGCTGGGTAGAATAAGATATTCCAGTTTAAGCATTTCAATCTAAAAGTAGATAAATTAACCATGTAGAGATTATTGCAGATGACAAATCAAGAAGCTCAGCCGGTAAATAGTGCAGGCATGTTATGTGGTCTGCAAAACTCAACTTATAATAATAAACATTCTCTCTCTCACACATCTGCTATTAACAACAGTTTTCACTGAGAGGAAAAACATACCAACTTTTAGCTTCTTCACCATTCCAGAGCCCTTTTTTTACCTTTCATGTCTCTTTTTTCCCTTGCTCTATCACACAAATGGATTGACCAGCTTTTCCCTCACGTTTGGGCTTTGGGCATTTGTTGCCGTAAATGTGGCAGCAGTCACAGTGATGCTGTGACTGGACAGCCCATGAGCAACTATTCTAGTTGCTACTTTCTCTTCTCTATTCTTCTTACCAGCAGAGCGATCTCTGAAAGGTCACTCCACAACTAAGCATGTGCCTTAACTTCCAGACAATCACGCACTTGGGAAGTTTTAGCCGTATCGTATTCCATGTGAGAGATTAGAGGAATGGAAGTGTGTCAGGTCCTTAGACTTCCCGTGCAAGTCTGATGACAGAAATGCATCAGTGCACTGCAAAAGTAGAAAAAAGGGGAAAGCAGTGCCGTAATATTCCAAGTTCTGCAATCCCATAGCTCCTTTGTCTTTCTGTCCAGGATTTCTGTTGCTTTGCTTTATATCATTAGCAAGAACAGCAGTGAACGTTACATTTTTACATTTTGTGAGTCGCCTATTTTGACCAAAATTACAATCCCTGTGCGGGATTCGCTGACATCAAAGCCAACTCAAGTTGCTCGTATTTAAAGACATGGGGCTGGGTTCTCAGCAATCGCTGCACCTGGCAGTTCGTTAAGCCATTCACCTGAACGGCATCCACAAGCTTGAATGCAGTCATCCAAGTATGTGCTTTCTGACTCAGAGTTAGGGTGCAAGAACAGTCCTTTCCAGATTAGTATATTACTATTGATTTTAATAAATTTCTGTGGGAGAAATTGTTCCTACAATGGTCTTTAATTTGTAGCAGAGTAATGGACCTGAAGATCCTGCAGAAGGATAGCAACAGTTTTAACTGAAGCAGAACAATCAAAGGCACTTAAATAATTGCACAGAATTTTTTCAAATTCCTTTGTATCTGGGAAAAGATAGCTAACATAAGTTAGCAGTGATAGGATAAACAGAAATTCTTCTTTTCCCAGATACAAAAGAATTTATGAGGCTCCATGTGGGAAACACTGCAAACACCGAAGTATGGTGGTAGTGGGAAAGTACCAAGATTTATAATATTGTAACTTAATTAAAATATTATATATCAATTAAAAACTGTTATTTGAGTTAAGAAAGTCAAAAGTCCAAAAGAGAGTAGAGCTAATCTGTGTATATTGTATGCACAAAATGTGTTAAGAGTAGAAATAACACATGCTCTGAGACACAGAACAGATGCCAAATCAAGGGGCATCTTTCGTACCTTATTTGCAGCAGGAGAACAGAAAAACTGCCGTGATATATTTCAGAGCAATTTAGCTCCAACACCTTGATAATACATGCTCACCAACATATTAAAGAAAGGACGATTTGTCTAAAGATGTGCAGAATGCACAAAACTCCACGGTCCCTACTTTCTTGCTAAAACAACCAAGACCTGTGCCAGTTTCAGTTAAAAAAAGCTGATCTTTAAGGAACAATTATTTTCTGTCGCGGTGCACATTCTCCCTACCTCTCCCCTGTCAACTTTACAGATTTTTGATCCCCTTTTTGTCTATTTTTGCCAAATGGACTTTGCTCATTAATATTTACCAATAGCTGAATATTAATATACGTTCAACCGAGTCATGACAAACATTCGTATGACTATTTGTAAGACAATATGTGGCCCTTTCCCTTGGAAGGTGGCTGATTCCACCATGGGCAGGTGTGCACTCGCTGAGACAGACAGTTGCCTGGTTATGGTCCCCTGGGCCACACTGACATTTTGAGGATCAGGGTGTCAGCTACATTAGAGGACACTGATCACGATGCTAAAATTAACCAAGCTAGCTAAAGTGTGTGTTAATTATGAGTATGCAAGCAGTCAATAAAAGGTTAATGCAAAAGTCAAAGGATAAATTTATTCCAGTATTGCATCACTCTACTGACTAAATGACTAACATTATGCTTTGTTTTTAATCGATATATTTTACAGTAATGCGTGAGCCATTGATTTGAAAAACAGTCTTTTTTCTAACAGTTAAGTTTTGCAACTATAAGTATCAAGTATCAATATACTTCAAACACTCTTTTTTCAGAGCAGATACTTATTTGTTCCGTTGTGAGAATAGGAATGCATATAAGCCAGGAGGCGGCCTCGGGTTCTGCTGATGAATGTGATTAATGCAAATAAGAATTATTACCTAGGAACCTAAATAAGGTACTGTGAATTAGAGTCCCTGGATTCTATTGCACTGTTTATCTACTCCACAGAAGTGTAGTCAAATCAGATCAATAGGGGTCAATCGTGGCTCAGACTGCACAGGCGTGTAGGAGTGAGGAGATGATATGAACAGTCCAGTTTCCTAGATGGTACTAATTTAGCTGCCTACGCTCGGCAGTTCAAAGACCAATGGAGATCACGTGGAAATTCATACGGTAAGTCAAGGAACATGGGTCTGGCCATCTTCCCCATGTACTGATATGGTCAGAAAGAGAGGATGGGATATTTGCCCTGCGCGTACAAAAGTACACACTCACCCAAACATGCTCACTTACAGCATTCCTTAAATTATTATGTTTTTATATGGGAGTTATTTCCTCCCTCCATTCATGCTAGAATAAAGGTGTTACTGAGCTGTTATTCAGAACTTCAGAGTATCTTTTAAAACAATGGCCCAGGTAAAACCAGCATTCGGATCACCTTACTAAGACAAATGCATTCATTAAACCCATACTGACATTGGTTAAAATGATACAACGCTGCTAACATGGATGCCGTTCTGAGTAAGAGTAACAGTAGTAGCTTCTTTAGAGAGCATCTTCCATTCTTAAGAGTCACAATGACTTTGCAAATGTGGGTCTGATCAAATACAGGTTATTACTGTTCCAACACAGAGCTCTGCTGTGTGAACATAAATCCTCATAGTGCAGGTACCTGGCACATAGAGCTTTGCTTGCAGGTTTGGATTTTTTCATCCTCGTCCTTCAAATCTTTCCTCTGCCTGGAAATTATTATGCAAACTATGTGTAGTTACTCTAATCTCAGTGTTAGGATTATCCCATGTCATTTCAAGCTGACATTCTTAGTTGCCAGAGCATATACAAGAGAATACAGTGCGTTCTCAGCTATCTGAATTGTTATGCAAAGCACAGAGAAAAGATGAGATTACATACACGAGAACAATTACTCAAGTAAGTTAACCTTGATTTTTCTTTTTTCTAAATAGTGTATGTGCCGGTATGACAAGTTTCCTTCTGCTGCTGAACACATCACAATTAAAACATGATACCACTTAAGTCAAAGTTGAAACTTCCAATGATTTCAACAAGGCCAAGATTTCAATCCAAATGCTTTTCCAGAAACCGTTCACATGAGCTAGTAAGCATAATAATAAAAACCATCCAAAAGAAACTATGGAAGGAATGAAATAGGCTGAATATAGTTTCTCAAAGTGAAATTTAGCAAGGGATACTCAATTTAAATTTTTTATCCATTTACAACAGTGGTTAAATTACTGGCATTGTAAGTTCGCTAATACAATGTGGAGTAACAAGATGTGATGTTCTGTAACTTCAAAGTTGCCACAGAAAGAAAAAATATCTGTGTTATCAAACTGAATTGCTCAGTAAAGCACAGAAAAACACTAAAGTAAAAACTCAAATTGATGCTGTAAATACATATTCTCCTTCACCTGTGGATATGGATAGGATATTGGGATAAAGTCCCTAAAAAGGATTGGAAAAATCACCCCTGTTATTTGAAGAACTGAACTTTCATTCATCTTCATGAAAAACTAAAAGGTGGAAGGGATAAAGTAATTCATGATAAAATGGAATGGGGGTAAGAAATCTGAAAAGCAGCTGCTTTCCAATTGGGTGCCCATTCCAGCATTAGAAATTTCAGAAATGACAATATGGCTAATTTTAAGTTTTCTTCTACTCCAGGCACCTGTTTGGTCACAGTAGCTGGTAACAAGTGAAAATGTCCAACCGCTGATTAAGGAGTAAGGCCATCAGGTAGACTGCTGAGAACAATTTTATACCTAGATCTATTTGTCAGCACGTCCATTACATACCAGTGGTGATGAACGGGACGTTTTGCCAGCTGACCAGTTAGGAGCTGCTGACCATCTCACATCAGTCACTGGAGGGAGGCACCTGAAGCTGAAATTGCTCCTACCTGGCTGCATGGAACAATACGGGGCTCAAATAGCGAGGGTGATTATGTATGTCATACCTCAGACAACGCCGCTAGAGCTTTAGCGTACCCAGAGTCGAATTCCAGAGCTCAGCACAAAGCTGAGACAACTGTAGAAACGTACAAAACAAAAGGTGCATGGTTCACAGAGGTATAAAGTAGCCTTCCTCACCATTGTTCTCAAAGAACAACGGAAACACACACCGTTGAAGAAATGGCAACTCTTCCATTGGGAGCAAAACGTGCAACAGCCATTATGTCACTGGTGCCCTCATCCTGCAAGGACAGAGCTCCAGCCTGGATCAGCTGTATCAGAGGGAAACCATTCCTATGCTCTCCTGGGAGTACTTTTTCTGGAGACCTAATCCAAGACACGAGATTTACATAGGGAGCTGGAGCTCAACTTGTTTATAGTTAAAAAATGTTGAGATTTTGACTTCTAGTATGACTTGTTTTAGAGGAAATAACATATACGAAATCAGTATTTCAGCTGGAACTTCACCAAAATTGAAGGGTGTTTGGAAAATGGGGGTTAGTTAATGCCCCATCATGACACAGGGTTAGGGTGGAATGTTTTCTGATCTCTTTATTTCAACTCTGTAAAACATAATCAAGCCAATAATTTACAAATCCTTCACTTGGTATTATGATTAACTTTTATAATTTCCACCCTAAAAACTGTTTACTGAAAAAAACAAGGGATGGAGAAAATATAAATATATTGAAATACAACATTATGAAAGACGTTTTCTTCATATGGCTGTAAATGCTTTGTCTTTATCACCAACAAAATTCTATTTTTTCATGCCAAAACTGGAATTTTGAAAGTTATTGAGTTCAATCTAAACCTTAAACCAACGATTTTCTTAGCTTTTTTAATTAACCAATCAGAAAGTTGTCAACCTTGGCAGAGAGTATTTTTTTCAGTTGTTCCATGCAACTAAAACCTTCCCAGGTCTGCCTTTTAAGAACAAAACAAATTACATCAATATTTGACTTTGCAAACCAGATTGCGGAAGTACTGGTCCCAAACAGGCAGTGAAATGAAGTGGCCAGATGGAAAGAGAGCAGTGCTTCGTTCTTTTGAACATCTAACCCCCAGTGTATTCCCAAGGAATCTGTCCTATTTACATTAAGTCACTGCTGATGTTCTTTCATGTGCTGTAACTAGAGTGTGCCTAGCCATAAGTAATGGCTGAGACCAGGACTGCATTTATAGAAGGGACAAAATGGGTTTGTTTCCAGATGAGAAACTTGAAAAGAGAATGCCAGATTTAGGAAGGGATGGAGGCAATATCTGTTAAATTTTAATCCAAGAAAAAAACATGTATCAGGTGCACAAATATGCAAGCACAAACACAGACGATGGCATGTTAGAAGATCTTTCCTGTCTGCTTCTTTCAAAAGTTGGCAATGACTTGTGTCACTGATGGATTTGGCCCTTGCTACAGAACCAAAGTTTACAGTCACTGACCCAAGAGCTTTATGCCTCCAAAGTCAGCCATTCCATTGGAAATGAGGACGCTGCTAAAATATCCTGAGGCATCACTGGTGACGTGGTAGGGTAGCCTGAAAACAGCCAGCATCATCCTTGTGTGTACTTCTACAAAGTGAATCTATAGCAGAATCCATCTTTTAACACCAGCCTGCGGAATGCGTTTTGCTGTTCCACAGAGAGGTGGGAGAGAGATCAATGAACCTGACACTAAGGAGGTTTAAGTGACAGTTGCATGAACTTGAAAATGCCAGAGTTTCTATTATTACTCAAATTGTAAATCAGGTAAATATGAGAAAAACTTAAATTGTTAATACCCTCCAAATGTTGAAATAACAGCAACCAAAGCACTGCAAAGAGTTTTCAAGTGGCGCACCGTGTTTCACAAGTATTTGTAGAAATACATGAAAAACTCACAAAACTATTTTTAAAGAATGTTTTGCTTTGCCTTAACTGTAGAGAAATTAAAATAAATTTTCAACGTCTTTTTGGCTACAATATTAATTAAAATCTGCAAAAATATACTTCAGTCTTTCTAAACTATTTAGCTGACAAGCTATGGGAAAGGGTAAAGATTTGCTGCACAGTATCTTCAGCTACAGAATGGGGATTGTAAAACAAAGCCCCAAAACCTCAGAAACATTCCAGCTCTGGGTGGAAAGAATGGAAGAGGACACGAGAAGCTCCTTTCTCCAATATATTCATCTCTACTGTGGGTGAACTAATAAACAGAAATCTACCCAAAAGATACTTCTCTATCAACGACCTTCCTCACCATGTCCACCAACTCCACCCTACCAAAGGGGAACACCGAGTAGATGGCACTGCAGCAACTGTAATGCCACCGAGAAGAGCGCTGGCATCAGATGCGTGATGTGAACTTGACTTCCCCAGAGCGAGCTTTTCCTCTCCTTTGTGGCCTCTGTCCAACAGACCTAGAAACTGTCCATGAGAAAATCAGTGCGTCCCCTATTCCCACAAGAGAACGGCTGTGTGGGGCAGCCTCCATTCCATGTTTGTTTGATTTTTTAATTAAGAAACATCACTACTCTCTATAAAATGTAGGGGGTAGGGAAATCCCCCAGAGAAATACTGAATAAATAACACAGCATTTGCTGAAAGACGAAGTTTAATCCAATTTAACCTATAGGTCTACAAATTGTTCCCTTTCAGCCCTGTTTCTCAGATGCTTTTGTTTCCTGTTTTTAGAATAGTATGTATACAAGCAATGTATCCTGACTGTATGAGAAGCACGTTTACACGTATTTATATGCACATCCCTTCATACTGATACTTGCAAAAAATCCCATCAGTCCAAAAGAGACAGCATTTAGGAGGAAATTTTCAGCACCACAGACATGGATTTAGTTATATACTTTTCATGATCAGCAATGGGATGCGAGTTATTCCCTTTGGGCTGAGAATATTTGGCTTTGACTTCAAACAACGTAGAAATATATCAACCTCAATATAATTTATATTCTCTCAAAAGGAACCTAAAATGCTCTAAGCCTTTGCCGAGACATCTGATGTTCCAGTCCCCTCTGTTGCACTGTGTGATCGGCTGTTTTATTTCACTTGCGATCCTTGCTTTCCTATGATTTTTTCAGACAAAGAAACAAAATGTCTGCTATATGCTGAGTATAAACACAGCTGACTTGTTTTCCCCAAAGTATTGATTTTATGCACTTTTAAAATAACTATTTTCATTCTGTTTGCATAATCAGCTGGGGCATTGTTCCTCTACATTTGCAGAAACACAGATGGAATTGCTGATTTGGAGCCTTTGGAGAGATTTTACAGTATTCTCCAGAATCTAAGCTTCTATTAAAATAAGGTTTCAAGCACTTCTGGCTGTGAAGATAGCCTGGACAATGTAAATTGATGCATGGTTATCTTGTTGAGTCCACAACCAGACAGACAGACGCAATGGCACCAAGGGAGCCGTGAACTTCCCCCACTTATTTTATTGGGTGTTTACTTGGGGCCAGATGCTCCCCTCTGTTGTGCAGAACGGCGTTAAATGACTGAGAAAAAGAGAGGAAAAGGAAATGGAAATAAAAACCAACAAAGAGGAGAAAAGGAAATCTCCACAGCCTGCTTCCCAGGGGGCTACAGATGCCCTCCCTTGCCAGTGTTAGACTGCTGGAAGATTTGGGGCTGAGCCATGCGTATGGCACATTTTTCGAACAATACTGTGTTTTCCAAAAGAATGCCACCCAAAAAGTTCGTGATGCTTTCAGCATCATTTACTGTTCCACGTTATCTTTTGTACTCCTTTTATGTGGCTGTCATATAGCCAAGGAAAAATGTAAACATAGGGTGGTTTTAGATGACACTGCAGGAGGATGGCCCTTCGTTTAATGCCCCCTCATTTAAAGTAAGCAACCCCCTCTTCCAAAGAACTTCAGGGTTTGCAGGCTCTGCCCTTCCCGAAGGAAGCCAAAACATTTTCCTTGTTGAGTGTGCATTTTTCCATAAGATAACTTTTCACATTAATAAAAATCAACTGCTGTATGACAAATCCCTGTTCGTTAAATGTGGAAAGGAAAATCAAAAGAAACAGGACGGAATGCAACTAACAGTAACCATATTACTTGATCCTTAAATCAGACTGGACAGAAATGGGCTATATCTTTTCAGCATCAAAGCTATGTAATCCTTCCAGCCCGAGGCGCTTCCTGCGTCACTCCTGCAAGCTGCTAATACAACCCATCCTCAAAATCCCACAACTTCCATCAGGACCAGAGCAAGGGTGACACAGAAGGGGCAGCACTTGGGAGCAGAAGGGAACCGCAGACCTTAGGTATTTGTAGTAACGATTGTGCAAGAAGGACTCCGCATATGATTTCACACGGAACAGTCCTTTGTTGATGTAAGTTTACTAGGGAGAGTGATGCCAACTGGAGATCCTGCCCCAGGAGCCACGTTGCCTAGCTGCTCCCAGACTCTTACTAAAATGCAGCTCTCACTAGCTTTGGTCCATTTCAGGGAATTCGCGTGCTTCATTAGCTGAAAGGAAACTGCGACAGACTGATAGCAAGCACCGAATGGGAAAGCCAGACAACCGCAAGACTAACTCTCTACCTGCAGACTGAAATTAAGATCTTGCTTATCACTATAACTTGTGATATAAATACGTATGTGTACGTATCTCTCTCTCTCTCTGTATACATAGATACATATATACTCACACACATATAAAAGAGGAGCTTACACCACATTTTCTATCAAGAGATACGGCCTTGAACTCCTATGTGGCTTGGGGAACAAAAAAAAAAAAAAGGGTTTATTGTGCTGCAGAACTACATTGTCTTCCCTGTGTTGTGCACCTCGGCTGTAGCCTGCAACCAGAATGTTTATAACATATATTGGAACTAATACTATAAGAGCAATGCAATCCTATGGACTAAAACACAGTTTCCTTTGGGTCAACACGAGGTCAAACAGAAGCAGGAGGGAACAAATAATAGGGAAATGAGAAAACAGATACAAGAAAGGCAGAGAAGCTCAAAAAGAGGAAACAGGAGTTTAGGAATTAAGAAAGCAAGCCTCATGTAACTAATCACATTTCAATCACTGCAGAATTTCTCCACGGCTGCTGCTTTATTCAGTGATATTTTATGGATAAATCAGTATAAAAATATACCACCAAAAAAATTCCAGGGCTGGCAGAGAAATAGACCTGATGTCCCAGGAAATGCTACAGTATATCCAGACACAAATAAAAATCATATGGCAACAATATGCTCAATATGCTTCTCCTCTACTTCTATAAGTGGAGTAAATCTTTTTGATTACCAAACAAGACCTCAGAATTTCTTCTATTTACCCTTTGCATTTCAAATAACTGAAAGCATTATACAGAGATGTTAAATATCCTTTTCTACTTTAACTTGTAAATAATTACCATGGCCCAAATACAATGCAAATAAACGCATTTCTTTACCTATTTTCAACTGCATTAAGGGAAGAAATTCTGTGTGAAAGTTCAGCATCACTATACCTCAAAATTTTGCAATTAATGTAATTCTGCAATATTTTTAATACCAACTAAAATTCCAGTACAGACTGAATGATGATTTAAAGTTATTAGACAGGCATATACTTTCCTTTATGGAATATGATTGCATTCAATCCATTTAAACACACAATAAACCACATGCATCTGATCATGCCCTACTTTCACAGACATTATTTCCACGAGTGCTTAAAAAAAGTGCAAGATCCTGACCTATAAGATTCTATCAGTGGACTTGAATTCTCTCAGCACCATGAAGATTAATTCACCTAAGTGAATACACCAAAATGTTACTAGTAGGTAAAACCTAAAACATCTATTGCAACAAATGCATATAGCTCTTCATATTATTTTTTGTGGCGTAAAGAATCTTTCTGACTGCAATATCAATGACTTTAAACCACAGACTAAGACTTTAGACCTTTCAGTGGTGCCAACTCACTTGTTTTATATGCTATGATATATAGTCCTGGCTTTGAGCTATCTCTCACTACTGATGCTTTTGATGCTTTGTTCTCTTTTTACTTTAGGATGGAAAATAACAAATAATGCTGAGTTCTCTTCTTACTCTTGAATTCTTCTGATGTCTACCTTCAGAACTCTTCTAACATCCAATTTATGTCATTCTTTTTCTTTCTTATGCTGTGAATTTGAAACGAAAGAAGGTAACATAATATCGTAAGATCTACGGACAACTGAAATGGCCTTCGGAGTAAACTTCAGAGTTATTCGTAAAACTATCTTGCCTCAATGGAAAGTAAAAAATTGCTTTTCAATAGATAATGCAATTACTCTTGAAATTCTTCTTGGATGAAGTTACTGCCATAGGGAACACTCTAATGATAATAAAGCATATGGTGCCAATGCCTTAAGAGCAGTTCAGATGGGTTATTTTGTTAGCATTTGCAAGGCACAATTCAAATTCATTCTCAAGCATTTCTCTTGACTAATTCTTTTTTATAAAATGGCTACAAAACCTGAAGTTTATTAATGGGAGAAGCTGACATCTGCTGTTCTGATTGCCCTGCAATGCCACTGTCACATTACTCTGCCGTATAATTCCTCCTAAAACATCACATCAGAATTCCAAAGACTTCTTACATTAGTTAATTAAGGGCCTGATTCAATCTTCTATCAGGTTGAGCAAAACCCATAGTCACATATTTAAATCTCATTTAGCTCAGCGGAACTTTCAAATATATTTCAAGTTCAGCACAGGCTTAAAAGCTTCACTGCGTAGAGTCCCTAGAGATGATCTCTACATCACTGTTCAATGCACAGCCGTATACAAATACATGATTAACTGCAATTTTTCTTAAGAACTTGAGGTAGCCATCCTATCCCTACCCCAGTCCCTACCCTCCAGTCCCTGTACTGCACGGACCTGTTCTCTCTAATTCATTATGCAATGGGCATGAATCTTCCCCGTGCTCTCTGAAGTAATGCAGGACTACAATAACGTACTAGCAGCACTTCTCAGGGATTTCTGCCAAGTAACCTATATAGTAGCTACACTGTCAGGTTCAAATTCTGTTGATAAGGGTGTAATTTTTTGAGCCCAAGGAAACAGAAATCTTCTCGTGTTGGGTGCTATAAGCTGTCCATCCCTCCGTACTTTGTGCAGACTCATGGGAAATCAAGATACACATAAAGAAAAGTATCCATTTCATCACCCTCACAAGAGACCTACTGTTTTGTCTTCCTTCGTTCTGTGTCTGCTAAAGAATGGTTATTTAAACTTTATGAAAAGTGGATGGTCTTGGTCTTCCGTATGTTTTATTTTCTCTATGAATGTTGTATTTCAGACTCCATTTTTCCTAGTTTATTGCTTGCCAGCTGAGCTACGTTAGTCATTCCTTTCAATGAAGCCCTGATGAAATTTCTTCTCTTCCTGTGTTACAAGAAACACTACTTCCCTGAGCATGCAACAGACCTAATATCCCTCCTACTTAGTTTGCTTTTTCAAGTAATATTGTGATTATATTAATCTCAAATGCAATGTATGTGTTCACCTTTTTCTTTGCTGAAATATTACTGCTCCAATCTATCTTAATGCCAAGGAATTAATGTAAACTTTAAGGGTTTTGGCAATAGCTACATAATCCTCCTCTTTTTGATGCAAACAGGAGGTGTCCTTTCTTGTTTTTTCCTTTCTTAAGTACTCCTGAGGAGTTATTAATTTGCAGTTTGCATTTCTCGGATATGTGCAGTTCTACAGGGAAATTTCACCTGCTCTCCTGTTTATGAAGTGCCAGTAAGAGCATCTGGGGAAGTTAATGACATTCCTCAGCAAGACGAAAAACCCATTTTCTTAGACCTTCTCCTACAGAGTTTGTGCTTTCCACTTTCACTTTAGCTTTTCTAGCACTTCACCACTATTGAGCACGTAGAACACTGTTGCCTGCCCAAACAGGGACAGGCCTGGGCTAGCGACGTTCTGTTCACAGATATCTCCCTTTTCCAAGCCTTAATGACTTTACCAGGCTGAGTTTACTTGATGTTGGCTTGACTGTCTAGCCAGAGTGAAACACTGGTGAAATCACACCGTAACTGCAGGTTCTTTTCAAGTCTTCGAGGACTGCTCCACACACTTCCCCTTTTTTTTCCTCCTGACAAGATACTGGAAAAATACTGTTCATTTATATTTGTCTCATAATTTAAACCCAGTACCAATCTTCTAGAGATATTTGTCACCTTTCTAATTGGAAGATTTAGAATACCTCCCCCTGGAAGTATTTAAAAGACGTGTAGATGAGGCACTTAGGGACATGGTTTAGTGGGCATGGTAGTGTTGGGTTGACGGTTGGACTCGATGATCTTAGAGGTCTTTTCCAACCTTAATGATTCTATGATTCAAGAGAACACCTTTGCATTATGAAAACTTTGGGGCTTAAAAAATCTTGTTTGCCAGTCTGCCTTTTGTATTTTTTACTCAGAAACAACGAAGGGTGTTACTCTCTGCGTCTCTGGATTTTGGGAATTAAATAATCTTCTACCAAAAAACCCTCTTGGCAGAAGTCAGCTAGGGCTGCGCCAGGAAGCTTTTATCAGTGTTCAGACCCATTTTTTTCTCAACTTGCTCCAGAACTCACGCAAAAAAGAACAGTATCCATCTTTGCATACAGCCAGTCCTCTTAGAGATCTTAATGTCTGGCACTATGCTGTGTTATTAACTTATAACAGACTGAAGAACTCTGTGGCCAAATACTGTTGATTTGAATTCTGGAAATTATAAAGACTGTTAGAGTGCTACTATCTTGACAAAGGAAATGGAGTGATCCGGGTATCTACAGGCCCTGTAGCATATCATTAGGTAACAGAAAAGCTAGTACAGGATTCATTTAACAGATAAAGACGAATATATAAAGCATGCCAATCAGCATATTTTTTCTGGAAAAATCTTGTTGGACAAACCCTTCAAGATGACAAGTTCAGTTACTAGAAGAAACTATGGAGGAATAGGATGAATTGATTTACGCTAGCTAGTGAATGATTTTTTTTTTTCCCAAGTAGCACTGAACGTCAACAGAACATACACCACAAGTAAGTAATGGCTACCAAGTAACATAATGATAAACATCAGTGGGGAATCACTATTGAATGGTGACCCTCTCAAGGGATTCCTCCAGAGACCAATACGGTGGCCAGTATTAGTCACATTTTCATCAGTATTCTGAAAGTAAACGGCAATGATCAGCTACTTGACAATTTTTGCAGATAGCACAGAGACTGATATGGTTGAAAAACGTGTGGACAGGACTTAGCCCTGCCAGGTCACTTAACAATCAGGATCAAATGTGTTACAGAACTATGTGCAATGATAGGGAAAAGGATGACTGGAAAATTGATGAGTTTGTGCTCAAAAACACTGCATCTGAAAACAATGTAGATATTACCCCGGACAACTCAAAATGAATTCCTAGTATAGTACCTAATCCTCCTGTATTTCACTAGGTAGACAAATATGACAGTAACATGGAATAACCTTGTTTCCAGCTTTTTAGAAGTTCGTTGAAGAGAGCAGAGAAAAGAGACTGTGGAGACAGGTGGAAAATACACAATAATGATTAACTCAATTTGCTTCACTTATGAGATTTAAAACTGATAGATTGAAGGAAAATATCTTGTATGAAAGAGCTCTCTTGTCTAGCAGAGGAAGCTGGAATTTGAAAAAGAACCCAGAGAAATTCAAATATGCCTGTTTTTTTACATTGAAGTCAATCACACACTGGGACAAACTATTAAAGGAACAGAATATTCTTCATTTCAAATCAAGAAAAGATTCCTGCCTGGAAACCATGCAGTTACACAGCTAGCAAAAGGATAAAAGGATAAAATCTAGTAACTTGTGATAGAAGTCAAAACAGCTGACAAAAATCCTAAATACAATGATGCTCAAGCTTTTACACAACCATTCTTTAATGAGCTTACTTTGAGTAAGACTTTAAAAACTCCTGGTAATACATCTTCCTTTAAAATTATACATTCTAATTGGAATGGATACGCCAGGAGAATGAAAGACGACAGAAGACTTCTATTGTCAAAGTCCCAAAAGTATCAGCTTAGCCTTTGAACCCAATACCACTATGGAGAGAAAAACCCTGATGCAGGGAATAAAAACCTTTAGAAGCATCCATATTCTCCATTCTCTTGCGCTTGTTATAGACAGGTATAAGTCTAACTTTTTAATATACATAGGTTTAACTGAAAAGAGAATTGGCCAAAAGGCATGTACACACACACACATTTAATATAACAAAAATATTACAATTTGTCATGTAATTTATGAAAAATATTCAAGATACAAAGATGTAAGTAAACAGCATGTTTATCGTTTCATTTACTTCATTCCTGTTAAAGCATCCTGGAATCACCAAAACATACAAGGTCACACTGAATCAAAGGACATCATCTGCTTGTTCAAAATGTCATTATGGAAGAATCGGGAAAAAGCAGCTGTATTACAAGTCACTTTTCCAGCTCTCTCAAACAAACTATTAATGGAGAAAGTCAGTCCTTTGCAGTGCATTACAGGACCAAGGTCACCTGGGACACCATAGGGCCTCACTGGCTACCCACAAGACCAACTTGATTAGTCCCAATAACCTCCTGCCCTTGCCAAGGGACTGATGGAAAGTCAAGTTTTTCAGCAGACTGCTAACTTGATATTCACGCTTTTTAGACGCACAGTTATACAAGCTAAAGTGTCTGAGATTCATCCGAAGCACCTCGTTTCAATTACTGTACAGTGTTCACTACTGTCTATTGGCATTACCATGAGCATTATAAATATGTTGATAATCACAAATTCTCTAAATACAAAGGCAGGATAAACTCAAAGTTTATGTCAAGACTCATGTCTGCTAAAGAAGAATGTAACTTTGCCATAGTAACTTTAAATTGTCTTGTTCCTTTTGACTGCCATGAATCAGGTGATAGGAACCCATGACGGGGAAGTAAGTTTTATTGGAAATAACCTGTAACCACATGCCAGACACTTTTAAGCACTCTCTTTAGAATACAAATAGACTAAAACCATGCTTTCAATATGTGCACAAATTATGAACTCTGTGTGTTTTCCCTGTACAGAATCCTTCATCATATTCCCATAAAAGCAAGAAGTTTGACCTATTAAAACATAATCGGCTCACTACAATAAACAAATTACATATATAACACGAAATGTGTGAGAACCCAGTGCAATTTCCTTCTATATCTTTATTATGTTTGAGTAACCATCAACGACAGGTTATATTAAACTTGTAGATTGGGGAACCTCAGAAAATAAGGTGATATGGAAAAGGGGGGAAAAAAAATCTCTAGGTTGTAACCGTTTCTTCCACACATAAATATTTGGTTCCAGATTCTCTTTATTATATCCCACATGCTGGCGAATGAACAGGACTAGTTTCTTTCTGCATCTGCCATAAGCCCTTTGAAGATATTATGTTTGTTTGTAATGAATCTATGAAAAGTACTGTGATTTTCCTCCTATGATGGTCACAGTAAAAATATGGTATTTTTATCATCATTTGCTCAATAGAATTCTGCAAATATGGGCACACTCAATGAATAAATTGGTGTGTTTTATTTTATGATTTTTCTTTTTTTTATTTGCAAGAAGGAAGCAAATTCTGAATAATAGTGAGAGAGCACACACATCCTTTTATGGACTTCCTGTGTAACTCCTGAATCTGTCCCCAAATTTGATATGACCTGGGGCATTTAATCTAACTTTATGTTGCTACCATATTCTGAGCTGTAAAGAATAAACCAGAGTTCCATACCAATAATTGATGAGAGGATGTTAGTTATGTTTAATTGTTTGGCTTTCTGTTTTTTAAAGCTGTCTCCACTTTAAAATGTTCAGCTGGATACACCTGTAAAGATAACCGAGCTGTGAGTTCAGACAATGAGAACCAGTATTAGGAGGGACCTGAAAATGCCATTTATACTTCTTATGGAGTTTATAAACATTTTCTCTGTAACGCTTAAAGCTGTCACCTGAAAGAAAATGCAGTTTTATAAATTACTATAAAATTGTTTTATTTAAAGCCCTATACAATTAATTTAAAGTTCTAATTCTATACAAATAAGTGCACTTAATTCAGCATTATCCAAAAACAGTGGAGAATTTAGATAGCTCTTCATTTTGTTAGTTTTTAATTTTTTTTTCTGTGAATTAGTAATTATAATACAAATCTTCAAATATGCGTGTATGTAATAGGAATAATTCCCCTTAATTTCATTATTACTATGGCTATAGAAAGTGCTTTTCTTTGACTAAGGCTAGAATAACCAAAGTCATACATACTATTTGATCTAATTCTCTGCGAAGTTGAAATGAAGTAACAACTTTCTTTAATTCTCTATGCCTTTTTAATAACTTGTTCTACTTCCAAGACAGCCTTCCTGCATTTTTCTCCATAGCATTTCATTTGGTTTCAGTTAAGAAATTCCTTAAAACCTCTACATGTACCTTCAAATATACTAAATTTAAAACGAAGACCTCATGTTGTAATAAAAACGTATCAACTGCTTCAGTATATGTTATTTACCTGTAAGCTCATCTCCTTCTAGTGCATATTTAACTACTTTCTATGCCCTCATCACTGCTCCATCCGAACACCTCACACCTCCCTCTGGTGTCACGACAATGTGCTCTCAATGCATGGGAAATTAGTGCTTGAACTAGTCAAGAAAGGAATTAACTTCACTGATCTTAGTATGGTGCCGAATCCACTGGCCAAGCTTCCTTCCCATCAGACGACTACTACTTCCTCCTTCTCACCATTCAGTTCTCTCTCTTAATTTGGCAATAACAGGCCATGCACTTTCAAATCAGAATCCAACCCTACAAAGGATGCCATAGGAAAGAAAAAAGCACAGTGAAAAGCTAAAGGAAATAGAGATTACAGGTGTGCTTAGCATACCTGCAAAAGTTCCAGCAATGTAATTCTGTGATGAAACGATTTTAAAACACTTCCTTCAAAGTTCAGGAAGTGTTCTGTCAGTTAATGCCCCATCATCCACTCCTTCATAGATGACAACTGGCTTGAGGAAAGAAACAAGTGTTTTTCATCAGTAATCTTCACCTGATCATCACTATACAGGAAGCTGGCACAAACAACAGAATCCTCTCTACTTTTCCACAAAAATAAAAGTTATGACAAACGTATCTTTAAGACGTTTTCTTCACTAATTTTCAGCAATCTCTCACTACTTAGGAGCTGCTAGAACCCTCTGTTCTCTAGAGATTTAATGCTAGAAGGTGCTGAACGTTCAGTTCTCAGTGATGCAAATGGGAGTTGACGGCTCTCAGCAGCTCATCGCATTAGACAGTAGGGATTGCTCACAAAAAGAATGACAGCCATACCTGAAAAATGTTAAGCAAGGTCCTAACAACTCAGTTACTGCCTGGCGTGCACCCAGAATTGGACAACAAAGTGATGAAGACAAAGCAAGCATCACATTTTATGCTTACTTAAAAAGCATTGCATTTAAAAAAAAAAAAAAAGCCTATGCATTTTATGCTTACTTAAAAAGTATTGCATTTTAAAGCTATGCTTATTTTAAATCATTTATATTGTTTCCACTTACCCACAATCTATGAGAATGAGCGCGGCAATATCAAATTGTCTATTAGAGTTACTTACAGGCATAGTTTCTGTTCATAGCACGATGCAAAGAATGTTTACAACAATTACCTATTCATCTTAAATTCAAATATAGCAGTCTAAAGTATTTCTGAGAATTTTTCACATTATAATATTTTAAGTATATGATTTTTTATTTAATATTTGCCGTTATACCTTATATTTGCATTAAAAGAGTCTTATTTCCTCATTAAAAAGATCCACTGGGAAGTGTGGTCATCCTACAGCTAGTATATAATTATATTTCAGATTTAAACTTCTTAGATGGAAAAAGATGTATAGTCCAAGTCTCATACCAGTTCTACACTGCCTTAATCCAATTGATTTATCTTCAACCTTTTATATCAGTTTTACACTAGCGTAATTGAATTGAGTTCAATGGTTATTCTTATTTACACCTAAATAAGGAATCAAGCCCATGGCATTTCTTTTCATGACTCAAAATACATTGTCCAAGGATCCAGTAAAGCTACATACTTCCAATTCCATGCGTGTGTGTATGCAGATACGTAACACACGCACACTTTTAACAGTTATGCAAGTGACAAGAACTGATGCCATTTACTCTGGGTTGGTTTGTCCCCCTCCAAGGCAAGGACGTTTGCCCTGTTTAACGCAGTCACACCAGAGTACAGCATGATCTCTACTTGTAAGATATTTCAATTAGTTATTCTTTGCTTTCAGGTACTGTAGCCACTAAAGCAATTTAACTTTAATTCCATCTGACTTCAATTGTGTTCAAATTATAGTAAAAAGGAAGAAGACAACAAGCTGTAAATATGAAAAGAGACAGAAAATCATTGAGAATCATGCCTTTATGAATATTTGATGAAGAAAGGTTAGATCTACTGCTGGTAAATTACAAGAAATTATGTCCATCATGTGACTCTGTCAGCAAAGGTTAATACAAATAGGTTTGGATTTAGTTGAGATGACAACGAGGATTAAAAAAGATTTGTCCTGTCCTCGCTGCAATTAGTTTTTCTCCTATTATTATTGTAACAGAGTTTATCGTCAGGATTACGGTAACAGAACTACTGCTCAATGAAATCATTTTGTTTTTCATAATACTGTGGCAGTTTTGCAATAAATTTTTCATCTCTACTAATCTAGCTCTTTATTGTGCATTTGCTGAAGTAGAGGTACAATCATTAACCCATTTCTTGCTGTAATAGGTCTTACTTTGACTGACGGGAATTTTGGGCACGGTCTTGTCGGCTGCAACAAGGCTCACAGCTGCCCTAGCACCGTTCTCCATTACGGCGGCAAGGGAGGAGCTGTGGATTAGGTGGGACGTCACATAAGGCCCTTTAGACAAAACTAGCCAGGACATCTGATCTTGTGTGCAGTAACAGCTCGTCCGTGTTCGTGGTGATGGAAAATGGGAAATCTGGAAGTTGTTACTGTACATGTGTGCACACCAATAAAAAGGAAGAGGTCTTGAAAATCACACCCTTCCTCTCACATTGTAACTGCTTCAAAGCCCAAGCTAAGTAGATTGAAAACTAGATAATATTTTCCATAGTAAAAATTTGTTCATAGAACAACTATCAAACAACTATGCAGTAGAAATCAGAAGCTTAAGTGAAGACGCATTTCAAATTTTAACTTCTAAGTTCAAATGTTACATTTGCTCCTGTTCTGATGAACTGCTTTAAATACAAAATTTTGCTATCCTGGAGTCCATATTTTCTTTGCTCATTTTTGAGTTTGAATATACACTTTTAAGAATACATGTTGTAAGTGAAGCAGAAATTTAATTCTGTCTTTTTTTATGTCTGATGAAAATAAAAATTTTTCCGTAATCTCTTCTGATAAAACCATACATTAAAACTCTAGAAGTACATAGTGTATTAGTAGGGGTACACAGAATTGCTAGAAAGTGCTAAAAGTGACTGGCAAATGACTAATTGGAATTGGCATGCGCAGCACAACTGATGGCAAGCAGTCATACTTCGGTGGTGTCCACTGAGAGTTACTTCTGCAGTTACATATTCTTCTTCCACACTTAACGCCACGTGAAAGAAGGAAATTTAACACATCAGGAAGCTGGCTAGATTATCAGAACATCTAATCAATACCATTGACAATAATTCTGTCTAAAAGCATTGGGGCAACCCTAAGCAAGATACGGAAACAGACATTCAGGGTCTTTGCCAATATATTACCTTTGACCCAGTGCTTCCACTCCGTGCCCAAGAGGCAACGTGGCTTCCTTTCCTGAGCTCTTCCACCTAACTGCTTTCCAGCTGCCTAGTTTAATAAAATGCACCCTTCACGGTAGCTTTGACCCAGCTAAACCCAAAACAAATAAAAACCCAAAAACCCCACTAGTGCCACAGCCTCTGAGGCATGAGAAGCAGTGATTCAGGTCATCCCTGCTGCAGCCATCTTATCAGTTGCACAGATTGGACTTGTGTAAATCTCGGCAACGTGCTCAACATTATGGGACTCAGTGGGATACAAATGGCTTCTTCATGTACTAGGCTTGCTCACAGAGATTTGAGTTACCTGCGGAGCAACTTTCCCACTCTCTGACATACACCTGGTGGTCCTGAAAGACATCATGACAAATTTCCACTCGCCAGATTTAATGCTCTAAAAAGCACCCGGATTTTATTGCTCAAGTTGAAGTTAACTCTGAAAGACAGAATACAGGGATGCATATGTCTCGAAATACCTCAGGTAGCATTAGAGAAATGACATGCAACGGAAAAAACATTAAACGCATAGTATATGCAACATATCAAGTTTGACTGTTGTTCCCACTTACTGGTAATGGCCATCTATCTTAAAAAAAAAAGCCAAAAGAAAAAAGAAAAAAATAAAAAAAGTGATCAGCCTGTTCTGAAAAGAAAATCTCAAAGCACAAATGTACTATCCAGGAGTCATGGATCAGTATATAAACTTTTAAACATGTGGCTGCTATAAAAAAATCAGAAAGGAGTACAACAAGGAGAGTCATAGCTATTAGCTAAAATATGCACATAACCGCTAGAAAAAGAATTGCATGTCACAGGGCAGGAAAAATGATTTTGTCATGTTACCTCTGACTTGATTGTGTGTTTAGCCCTGAGACCGGGTAGCCTGTGGGAATAATTCTTCTATGTACCATTGCGAGGCAATCCATGGAGCACAGGTTATTTTAAGGACATGATCCACACTCCACAGCTGCATCAGTCACTGAATTTTGTAACTTTTAAATAAAATTGTGAATATTGCTTTATGATTGCCCAAACTGTCACTTTTTCAAAGACTACCAAATGAGTCCCCAGAGACACTGTCCTTTAACTTAAGAATATCTTTTTACAGTGATACCAAGGTAAAAAAAAAAAACACCTGAGGCACTCAGCTTTAAAGACAACATAAGGACATCAGAGATTCTGCCTGCAAAAAAATTAACTCATGGCTGATTAATGAAAGTAACCTTAAATAGTAGGCATCTTGCCAAGAATAGGATACTGTAACAAATGGGTAGGAAATAACAGGCAGCTTTCAAGGGGCTCAAGCACAGCAGCCTAGAAGAGAAATTTGAGCAGGATACTGCTTTCAAATTTGATCCCAGATTCTTGGAATGACCAAATAAGTCATATCTGCTATAAAGTCCTCTATAAATTCCCCTCTTCCACGTACCCTATAATAATGTAGATAATGGAGTTAATTAATTGTTGGTGAAAAAAGAGTTACTATATATGATCCATAATAAAAATTTTGCTTGTTGTTATAGGAATTACCAGAAATAAAAAAAACCTGCTAGGCCCTATGCACCCTAAAGGTCCTCAGCTGCACTCATAATTTGCCCCATTTTATGTCAGCAGTACGTTTAGTCTATTGCTGTAATTCATATTAAGTATCTTAGGACTCATTCAATTACTATTGCTCCCTCTCCTCTTTGGTTGGCATAAGATCAAGGCCCAAAAGAATGAGCTTCCAAAAGACACTTAGCTGCTCTTGGACCTTTTTGCTACCTCTTCTGGCCTCGAATATGCTCGATTTCATGTTATACACTCGCTTCTTTACCAACCTCTCACAGTTCCTTATTACATTTTAGCACATCAATCATTCTCTGGTCCACCCAAAAAATCTGCCTTAATATTTGATTCCACAGGATTGCTCAATTTCCTTCACCATAAGTGCAGAGGCCTCTTCACAGATGTGAAACAACAGGTTTTTTGTTTTCTTTTTAATTAGCTTTGCACATCTTCAGCTTGTTTTACCTTGGTAATTGAAACTAAAAATTCTCAACAGATAAAAGTGAGAGGCAACACACATTGTTGCTTGCATTGTGCCTTATCTTCTTCTCCTTAAGTTGTTACTAGTAAGTAATTCTTCTAGGTACATAAACTATATAGCATGATTATCATTGCAAACTGTTTGTAAGCTTGTCTGGGTGCTTATGTTGCCTTACATGATAAAACCAGTTTCATTTTTACTGATCTGGATGACATTTTTCTTGCCATTTTTGCCTGCCTACATCTGTCTAAAACAACATCATCATAAGCTGTCCAGAAGCTCGTGGAGGTAATTTGTGTTGCTTTTTCCAAGCCCCACACTGAACGAAATAATAAAAATACTTTATTCATAGTAGACGTGGGTTTTTTTAAGAGGCTTGCCAATATTTTCTTATTATTTCTGCCAACCAGTAAGCAAGCTTATAGATTAGTATCAAAGATAGAATGCTTTGTTGTACCCGGGCACTTTCAGTGCCCCTTGGATTTCTTCATTATTTGCTCAGTTGTCTAGAAAGTGGTGGGGTTTTGGTCACCTGTAATCATCTCAGCATCAGGCAGCTCATTAAAGCATCATTTTTGTCTTTCTATAACTAGCCTTTAACTTCTATAATTAAGGTTTTTGTCTTCATCCTTTTTGCACTTTTTGTATGGTATACAAACACAATCTCTTGTAGAGTATTTGTTACAAAATTATTTTCTCTGTCTGGCTGTATCTCTCAAGCAGGGTACGTTAGTACTTAATCTGTGGTTTTCATGTTTCTCACCATGATGCTGATGCTTCCGAAGTTCTGAAGACTTACAACCATTACTGAATGCTCGTCCTCAGCTGCTTCCCCCTGGTCTGCATCATGCCGTGTTTTGTTCATCATTGTTGCAGTTACTCTCTTTTACCTCTTTTTATCTCTGATTATCTACCACTTGCTCTTTTTAATCTTCAGACAATAATTTCTCAAACCTGTTCTTAATTGCTAGCCAATGTTCTTGTCTGTACTTTATATTCACCGAAGAGTTTATTTTGAATCTGTTTCATTCAGCACTTTACTTTCACCAAGGAAAAAGGACTGGAAACACTACATACTTCGAGCTTATGCAGATCAGACATCCTCGCTAAATTGAGGGAATGACAGGAGAAACGTTACAGGCAAAGATCACTGTCTTGCAAGATACAAAACGGCTGGGAAAGAGGCCACTGTATTAGCAAATCTACTCTCTTTTACAGTGGAGGAGAGACTCCAAGGTAGGAAATGTAAGTGACACTATATACTCAGCAGTTACTAGTTTTGTGATCATCAATGAACAGATTTGCTATTGGGGAATAAAAGGAAAACATCACATCAAAATACACATTCTGCTAAAGAATGAGCAAATAAAATAGGGTATAAATTTAATGAAGAAGTTAAATTGATACATGATAGTCTTCCAAAGTAGAATGTTCAAATTAACCTGTATGATGGTGATGCTAATACAGAAAAAGAAACAGTGCAAAACCAACATCAAAAAGCCAGTTAAAAAAAATATTTTCATCAAATATAAGGTGTGCTTGTGAAGAATATTATATATTTACATCACGAATAGTCAAAAGGTATTATGTGCAGAAGGGGGTTAATGTCAATCAGATTAACCATACGCTTATCATTTCAAGACACTATAGTAATACTGATCACCGCAAAAATCCAGCAGATTAACTGCAGTTCAGATTGCTGTCTTCTAGAAAGATGGCAACATGTAGATTTTCCACAACGAACAGCTGAACGGACAAGCTGCCTAGACCATTTATACCTATACATTAAGATACTGGGTCATGCCGTCTTTTAAAAGCTGGTATTTCTTTTCCCCCTCAATTATAGCGAAAGAACAATTACAGAAAGATTTTTTGAGGGAAGATTAAAGATTAAAATATAGTCAAGACATTTTACTTAGGCATACTGAAACATTTTATCGAACCTGCACCTCAATAAACTGTTCACTCAATCCCAGAAAATTTTGTATACACTGACTCTGACTCAACCAAGTCATTCAACATGCACTCATCTTCAGACATGGGTCTCAACAGAATTACTGATTCTCTTACACACAGATCCATATAGCCTGAGTAAGTACACCCGGAATGTTTAGCCATCTGTGGAATGAAACACATATGTAATATTGTCATGAATGTATACACAGAACAACTATTGAGTTCTGTAGGAGGCGGCTAGAAGCTCTAGTTGCTGCCTGAAATCAGTAAAATTATCCATCGCGACAGAAACTGCTAAAAATCTGTATGCTGTTAGAAATGGATTTTCCAGAAATAGAATGAAATCATTTCAGTATGACCAGGCGAGGACAGTAATTTCAATTGTCTGAAGGAATGGACAATGTGTTATTCTACAAATCAGCTGACTTTATCAGTGGCTGTCAGAAGAACTCAAAGAGTTTGATATTATCAGGGGGGTTATGTTCATCTCTCAAAATTGCTCATGTGTGGCTTTGTATTTGATAGTTCAAAAAGAAACCAGGCAACCATACATTGGTTTTCATGCACTTCCTTTAAACCTAACGCTGGACACAAGAATCTGATACAGTTTGTAATACTATGACATGCTTTTTCTCATCAATCTTATACCAGCTTCAGTGCTTAATTTCCCGTGTAAACGTATACTGCGCACTTCTGTAAGAGCATATACTACATGCCACATCCTATGAAAATTAGTGAAGTTAACATGAATAAAGTGATCAAGATGAGCAATGTTATACCATACCTCTTTTGTGTAACTAATGTCTATTTTAAGGGAAAAAAAAAAGTTTCATCCCTCATACTAAATAAACCTATTCATAACTGTACCTAACAAAACTCCTACTGCAGGTCTGTGGAACACTGAATCTAGACTGATGTAAAATAGACATTGGCAGGCTCTTAATAGTGATTATTGTTAAAGTGAGCTCATGCTGCAAACTATATGCATGCAATGTAGAATTGCTATTATTTTAATCTTTCAAACATGAAAACTTTAAAGTGCTAGTTAAAACTTGGCGTGAATATGGCTATACATTACTTTTATGCTCCTCTAAGACTAATGATTTAATTGCATTTCACCTACACAGAACCTAATTAAGACACTGAACAACCAAATGTTTTGTGCATGTGACCAAATGCAGGATTTGTCTGATATAGGCACCTACAACCAACCATTGCAGGGAAAAAGATCATCCCAGGTTGGATGGACACCTAGAAAGTGTACCATAGTAGGACTTCTCATTTAATGGCTTCATCAATGATCTGGAGCAGGTGAAGGACTGCATGCTCATCAAGTTGGTAGATAACATCAAACTGTGGGGGAACATGACTACTAGTCAATATGCTCAAGGGCAGGGCTCCCATACAGGTTGGAGGAATGGGTCAACAGAAACTTCATGAAATTCAACACAGAGAAATGCAAAGACCTGCCCCTGGGAAGGAATATATAGGATATAGGGCTTGCTGGGGTATAGCTCTGCTAAAAAGGACCTGGAGGTCTTGGTAGCCAGCAAGCTGCACATGAGTCAGTGCATGGAAGCATGGCCAGCAAATCAAGGGAAGTAATCTTCCCCCTCTACTCAACAATTCTATATCACATGTAGATACTGTGTCCAGTTTGACATCTTCCAATACAAGACAGATGTTGATCAACTGAAGCAAGTTCAGCAGAGGGCTGCTAAGATGGTTGGAGGCTGGAGCACCTGCCTTGGGAGAAAAGTCTGAGGGCATAGGGCTTGTTCAGCCTGGAGAAGTAGCAGCTTTAAGGGGACTTGACTTCCTAGTATCTATGAGGATAGATATCTATTAGCAAGAAAACGTCAGAGTCAGGCTCTTCAGAGTGCTGCACAGGAGGAAGACAAGAGAGAACAGACATGAACTGAAACAAGAGAGATTCTGACCAGATATAAGAAAAAACTTTCTTCCCATGAGGGCAGCCAAGTAGTGGAACAGGTTGCCCAGAGAAGTTGTGCAGTCTCCATACTTGGAGGTTTTCAAGCTCTGACTGGTTAAAGCCCTGAGCAATCTGATCTGACCTCACCGATTATAATGCTTTGACCAGGAGGCTGGCCTAGAGAACTCCTGAAGTCCCTTCCAACCTCACTTACCCTATAAACCCGTGAAGTTTTTGACCTCATTTTATTAAAGATATTTTAAATGCAGATTGTCTGTCTCTCTTCAGAGATGTAATCTAGCATCTGCTTCCACAATAAGAGACAACTGAAACCTTCTGATGTTGCAGCTAAAAATGTTGACTTACTTCCAACTTCCCAAAGCAGGATGGGCAAGAAAGAAAGAAGAAAAACCAAACCTTTATTGACATAAACCAAGACAGAGTGGCTTAAGGTTTCCCAAGTATTAACACTATAATTAGGAAACAAGAGTTTTTGTTCCAACTCTGGGTTTCTCACAACATCCTGCCTTAACAGGATCTCTTGGAATTTGCGACTACTCTAAGCACAAATTGTTCTTCCAAAGAGATGTTGACTTTTGTGGTCTATTAAGCAAGCAATACAAAATTGTACAGTGACGCAAGTGCTTCAGGCTAAGCTGTACATAAATCTGCTCCTTTTCCCTAGGGATTTTGTAAAAGTATAGACAAGATTAAAAGTAAACGTCAGTGTTTTAGCAATAAGTGGTCAAGAAACAAAAGCAATTCATACAAGTTTGCTCATTGTTGCACTTGCAGGTGAAAAGATATCTGCCTGCCTACCTACAGAAATGGGGTAGCTGCAAGGGGGAAAATACAGATAGTCCAATCTTTTGGGGTGAGTAAAAATCAACATGCATTTCTATGCCTTTGCATCCTTCCTCCAGAGTAAGTATCTCCCATTTACAGAAGGCTGCTGAGGTAGCCGTGGCCAAAAAATCAGAAAAATCTACACTACTGTCTGTAGGAAAAAAGGGACAGAACCAACGTGTGTACCAGCAATCACAGCAGGGATTGTTTTAGCCTGCTACAGCCTCCAAGAAATCCTATTGGGCACATATCTGGGCTCAGATGGAGGGCAAAAAAAAAAATTTAAAAAGAAATCTTCACAAGACAATGTTTTATGGAGCAGAAATTCCACAGAGCTTTTTGTTTATTTACTTTTAGACTGTGCTGTTGTGCACTTTTTTCCTCATTGGTGTGGAATGACCTACCAAACTCTCTGCTAGAAGACCAAGTTCACCAATAATATAAGCAAATGCAAGCAAATAACAAAAACCTACTCACATCAGTGAAAATTCTTATTTGCTGAAAAGTTTTCTATGTCATTTTTTGGCTAACATGCTAGATACAAGATAGTCATAGTTTGCATTTGAACTGTACAGGTTATATAGGAAGTCAAGGAATGGGTGGATATGAAGTATTTATTTTAGGACAGTTCTATTCTGCAGTATTCCACATGAAAATTAACCTGGAAATTGCTAATATACTGACAGCAGCCAAGGGCTCAGCATAGGATTACTTCCCAGGTACTTAGGTTCTTAGACATATTTTGCCTAATTACATTTACTACCGGTGGTCCCTATCTATTGAGAAAGCTGTCTTGTATATGTTTCCACTAGATCTACTTAACAAGAAAGTTTCGTGAAGCTTTAGTTTATTTTTTCCAAACCTACTTCTTTCAATTTGCAATGCCTCATATTAATGTATACAGTCTTATTCTGCTGTTCTTATTCAGACAAGACTCCCATTCACTTTGATATAGTGTTCAGTATTATATAGGAAGCACGTTCAGAATTAATCTATCTCAAAGGGTAAACAGCAAATTTTTGGAGAAATTATATTAATATGCCAGCGAGATTAACTCTATACTTTTTTCCCCCAAAATATTGGATTACCATTGCTTTTTAATGTAGACCTTCAAAGTGTTTTCTTTCTATTCAGATTTCAAAGTAACTCCAGACACTTGTGCCAGTTTCAGCAATTACAAGTGTTATTTTCTTCTAAAATAACCAATTTTAATTGATGTTACATAATAATACATGAGTTCAGATATCTATTACACGAATGTAGTAAGTTCACCATCCACAAAAGACCAAGATGTCACGCTTTGTGAAATAGTTTTCTATACTCCAATCAGTAAAGCTGTAAACTGGTAAAGAGATTATGCACCAAAATTTCAACTTTAAAAGTAACTCCTTTCCACTGGGAGCTCATGCTCAGTTTGACAACTTATGAAATTTTATTTGGAGATTTTAATTGTTCAATTGTCTCTGCCTAAATCTCAGTAATCAAAACAATAGTGTTGAGTTTTTGACAACTGCAATTTTTTGACAATAAAATGTTAGTAATGTGTGTTGAAGTTAACTCTTGTAGCATTCAAAAGGGAAAGAAAGAGACTTCCTTTTTAAAGTCTTTGACAATTAAAAGTTTTTCTACAGAACAAAAATAACTCTGCTTATAATGTAACTTCCATGTCGCAGCTTCTATTTCTCCCAGCTCAAAGCACTTTATAACATTGGTCCAAATAGTTCATGCTTTATGCTTGGAAGCACTTTCATTAACTATTTATGTAGGTACAGAAAGCAAGATTTGGTCCATGATAAATAATAAATCTTCAATAGATTTAGCTGGGATCTTTTCAATGAAACATGTTTTCCCCAGAAAATCCTAATTTCTTGAAACCGTAAAAGTTGGTGGAAAAGGTCAGTTTCAATTTATTAACCATTTAAAAGATACTTTGGAAAGATATTTCCAAATTGTAAAAAAATCTCATTTTAACATATTCAAAACCAAGTACCTTCCATTTGGAAATTTCAGCTAAATGTACCCAAAAGACCCCCCAAAACTCGTATGTTTTGGGAACATAAAATACTTTCACTAGCCTGTGCTAAAGTGTCTTTTGAATTGAAGGTTACAGTAAATTTTTAAGAATCTGACTTTTTGTCCTTATAGAAAACATATAAAATGTTGACATTTTTCCTGAGACTCACATCTACCGTTTATATCAATATTGATTAGTATCTACATTTTCCTGTAGAGATATAGGTGAATTACTTAAGATTACAGAGTAATTGGATTTTAGAACTGTGAGAAAAAAAAGCAGTCTGTTTTCCAGTAACGTGCTGAAACTGTATTGTTCTTTACTTCTGTGAATATAAACTACTAAAGCCTAAATCACAATCCAAAGGTGTGATCCAGCTCCTCTAAGCATCCCTGAGCTAGCCAGGATACACTTAACAGTTCAGGTAACAGTGAGCAGTACATAGTATATGTCTTTGATCTTACAAAGTAACCTGGGACCTCAACAAGGTGATCAACACTCTATAGCTATACTTCCCCAATACCCAATTGCAGTTAATTCAAAGCCATCCAGGGTATGACAATCTAAAGTGAATTTACAGCGCTGCACAGTGATTTACAGACAGTGGGTCCAATCAGCCCATCTGTAGATGAAATAAGAAGGGACACATGGAGCTTTTCTCCCATCACTTCAATTACTGGTAAAGAACTGGACAAAACCCATTCTGGCTGAGTATTTGCTCTGTTCTCTAATCACAGTAAGTGCTCAGAACCTAAGAAAAGGTGCAGACTGAAGCTAAGCAAAAAATCCAAGCCAGACATGGAACAGAAACAATACTACACAGATGCCAAGACTGTGTAATTGAGAAAGCCCTCTGAAACTAAGGAACAAGTCCTGTCCGGTCCCACCCCCCCAGTCGGCTGCTAAAACCTATAGCAGTCTTCTGCCTCATTCAGTCTTCCATGGACCTGTCAGGCAAGTATTTCTGCTCCCACTCTGATTCCCCACCAAATACAAAATCCAGTTCTAGGTCTGTTCCGAGACAAACCCTTCTAGGGTATGACCAGCCACCTGGGAGATTCCCAGGATCTCCCACAACAGCAACCCCAAAGTGATGAAGTCATTGGGGTTAAACAAACAGCAGACATTCAGAAGGGAAGAAAAGGAGATTCCTGCAACAAGGTAGTCCTTTCCACCCTGTCCTGCACAATTCCAGGATTTGGCTAGTAACTTCTCATATATGATACGTATTACATATTTATACAATAAATATTACAATTACTCATGATAGCAAACAGAGGAACCTACTATTTGCACATAATCAGATTCTGGGGAAAAAAAAGTTGCTTGATATGATATGTCTCAGAGATGGCTTAAACAACAAGAACTTAAAGAACTTTTCCTTTGTGATTTAATTTTAGCATTTATGCAGTTACAAATAACCTGAGGCATTCAAAATTGCCATGCTAAGGTATCATAAAGGCTGAGTCAGGACTTACTGCTGCCATCAAAGACCCTGAAAAGTAATCAGAACACAGTCATTTGTCCTTTGGATGTTGTTTTGGTACTAGCTCATTTAACAGGGTGCAGGGAACCCAACAAAATCAGTGTCTCTGCCAAGGTAAAGTTGAGGGTTTGGCTTAAATTAACAAAGCATGCCAGCAGATATATAAACTTAACTAAACACAAAAGTCTCAATTGAGCTAGAATTTTAAAACAGCCCAAGTGGAGAAGTTTTCTTTTTATATAAAAAAAGGGAGGAAAAAAGTAGCAATTTTGTCATGGGGGAAGTTTCTGAGCCCTCCCTTCACAATGGCAACAAAGAACCCGCTGGCATTCACTAGGAGACCACCCAGAGTACCTATAGTATATTGGAAATGTCAAGAAAGAGCTGCATGTGAAAATAAAGAATATATGCCCTATTTCCTATGAAACACTTCAATATGGCATGCATAATGTTTTAAAATTTTCCACTGAAATATTGGCAGTTACTCCGGACCAATCTGGATTGTCACTCAAATGTCAGGACAGAAGGAGAAAATGCCGGGCGAGGTTTTTTCCTTTGCTTTAAACTTACCCATAAGTTTCCTGTCAGTCACCACCTCTTTCTTGCTACTAATGGTAGCCCCTAAAAATCTGGGCGGCGGCGTGAGCATTTCTAAAACCAGCACTCAGCCTACCTAGGGGTGGGCAAGCAGACGGGTACATCACACTTGCGTGACCTTGTGGCAGCTGGTCCCCGCAGGTCTGAGTTGTCAAATTCCCACTTCCAATCCAGAAACTCATTTCTGGAATTGTAAAATAAGGTACTACATGCCACATTGCTATCACACTGCTATAAGTAAGGGACTTTTCTCTACAAAAAAGATGACAAAGAGCTGACAAACAAGGGCTGCACAAATGTAGCCAGACAGTCCAATTCTTGAGCAGTCAGAATGTTGTCACTGAATTATTTTCCTGAGAAAAATCTTCAGAGAGGCAGTGGTGGGATGCTTTTTCAGATATACACATATATTAATACTAGGTCATGCAGCAAACTCCACAAGGTGAAGCTGCAAGGTACAAATATGACATCACATTATAAAAAAATCCTAGTTTACATTATTTTCCAGTACGGAAAAAAAACAAAATACAAAAGCGGGGAAATGAAATATGCAGGTCATCTGTGTTAATTTGCTGCTCTGACTCAAACCTCTAGATTTTAACATAGAAATGCAAAGCACAACTTTCTAACATTCCCTGGTAAGCAGCTGCTTTATGAATAACTGGAAGAAAACCTTTATGCTTGGTCACACCACCAGCAGGAGACAACTGGCTTTTCTCATGTAATACAGGGAATTGCAGCCAGTACTTCATTAAAACACAAGACACTTTGGCAGACATGGATGCTGAACATTGCTTACTGTTCACATCTGCGGGTAAATGACAGCAGGCTGAAACTGTTGCCTTCCACTAAAGAGCAAGTACATGATCCAGTGCAGTTAATCAATAAGATAATGGAATGAATCAATAGCAAAGATTTTTAGGAGGTCTTAATTAAACAAACACTTGCAGATACAAATGATGTCTTCAATCTATTGATGGTACCAGGGTGAGGGGTTAAACACGAACAAAACCATCAACTTTATTTTACCAGCATGTATTTCTCTAAAGTACCATATAGCTGCTTGGCCTCTGCATTGGCCCATCACTGCACCCCTATTCATTTTTACCACCATGTTACATAGGCAAATTAGCCCATAAAAAAGAAAAAAAGAGAATTACTGAACAATTCAAGATGTGATGACAAAGTAGATAAAACTATTATCCACTGCTGTTTCTTCTCTGCGAAAGGTGCGACTGGCTAGCCAGAAGTCCTGAAAAAGTCAGTTTCCAGCTGCAAGGTGTACAATTAGAATAATTAAAGAACACCTAAATTGATGGACCCATTAATGCAGGAGATCTCCAGTGGGCCTTCTGCACAAACACGGTAAGTCGATATTTTTGATTCCCCCAATGGTTCTGTGCTAGGCACTGTTTTAAAGAGACATCAATCTATGATGTCAGCATTTATCTAATGAACCTTCAAAAATCAATGTCAAGATGGCCTGCTACATGTATGCACCCAATTTGTCTGTTCTCCAAGGGATACTAGATAAAACAAAAACATTATAAGAGCAGTGAAAACTGACTGTGACCACTCTACCTGACCTTGAGGATGTTAACGGAAGGAGCGAAACTTGGCCTGCCTGTAGGCATAAACAATAGGTTTCCAAAGATGATAGGTATTCCAATACCTACTATATAATATATGTATGTATAAACAATAGGTACTCCAAAGAGAAAAGAAAACAAGATGGCTTAATTTAAGCCCACTAACAGTGCCTTTGTCAGCCTTACAGTACAATGACAAACAGGTTGTTGTTCTTTAAATTACTATAATCAGGTTTCTTAAGGAAACAAGATTACCTTAGCTATTAATACAATTCTTGTCCCCGTTGCCAAAGTATTTTCCTTGGCAGAATTCTTGTCTACACCCGACAGCCAGTGTGTTCAATCCCTTTCACAGCTATTAGCAAGGATAGCCATTTAGCTTCGCTGAAGCCATAGATTCTTTCAGCTATTTTCTTGCTAGTGCTTAGACTCAACTTATCCTCACTATTCTGCCCACGAGATCCCCTGAAACTGATGTTTTGACACTGTATCAGACAGAAAGCGGAGGTCTACGTTAGCTCCTTCCTCTCTCCTGTTTGAATAATAAACTGGTCTCTCTAGTTGCTACGAGGTAGGGCTGCCTCTGGCTCGTAACTGGAGGTGACAGGTACTCTCTAGCAGATGGGCTGTCTTGTAATCTTTTTCTTTATTCACAGCAACTCTGTCTCTTCCTTCTGTTCAGAGTATTTACTCTTGTTGGTAGCATGTAAACAGTTAGGTATGCCTTAGACAGTTCAAAGATGTGCTATGTGGGTGAATTAGTTGTTGCAGGCTGCCTGTCTGCCTTCATTCACATGCTTCTTTCAAACGTTCCCATCGTCAGATTTCTGCCCAATTAACTGACGATGACGGAGCCCAGTCCCGAGCTCCTCGCACAGAGGAAATCTCCCCTGAATTCAGGAAAAGTCCTCAGGAAGCAGGAAGCTGAGGATCAGTCTGAAGATGCCATGATTTCTCCATTGTAAAATGCTGCATTCCAAATATTTAGTAGACTTGCAAAACGTTTACACTGTCTTATCAAAACACACAGCATGTAATGTAACTCCTTTCATAAACTTCGTGTTTCTCAGTGCTAAACGTGAGTTGGAATGAATTCCGATTTTTTTTTACATATAAAAATTACACAGAAAAATTTCCTTAAATTCTATGGCAACTAGGGCAGCACTGACAAACGGGACAGCTTCTGCAAAATACTGATGTCTCACAACACGTACACTAATATTTCATAATGGCTTTTTTTCTTTGTCTGTCTGGTGTAGAAACTGCTGATTTGTCTTTACTCACAGCTAACGCTGTGGGGCCAAGTTTTCTATTTGATGCAATCACATGAGGACTGAATTTCATTGCTGATATTTTGGCAAATGTAGCTGGTTTTTTTATTTTAATACTAAAAATGTTCAACCTGTCTCCTTTTGAGAAAACTAATTCCCTGTGGAATGAAGTTGTCCTCCGCATAAACATACATTCTTGCATGTTTATGAAATATTCTAACTTTTTTTATTTTTCCTAATGCAAATGAAATTTTCAAAACTGCAAACCTCCATTAGCCTTCCTAGGGATTCTGTATTTAATTGTATTTAATTTACCGCCCTTCTTTTATTAAACAGAATGCAGCTCAGTTTTCAAAAATAAGCATACAAATTAATTTCAAAAATTAATTCAGTTCTTCAAAGAGATATTTTCTATAGATACCTAATTCCATAACCAGCATGGTAACACAGCATTTGCTGTGCAAAATGCATCACCAGTCAAATAAGTAATAATTTGGCAGTTAGCTCACATTTTAGTGGTAAAAGAGAAGAAATTTTCCTATACTTCATAGCACCTACTTTACTCTGATTTTTTGGAAGGTTATGTCAGGTTGCCGAATGTTATGTAAACTGTGGATAAAGATTATGCTCTACTGCTGTTGGCTAAAAAAAAAACCAAACACCAAAAACCCCAAACCTAATTGATAAAAGTCAATAGATATGTTATACAGGTTCTACTGGTTAATTTTACTAGGTGATATCATAGGCTTCTATTTCATCCTTGGGTATTTCCTAGTGCAAGTATTTTAATTTCACATTCAGAGTTTTCATTCTCTAGGGGATGCCACTAAAGGCATGTGCCTCCACGGCACTTTGGCAGGTTAACTTATTAATAAAAACTTCTGTGGAAAGAATGAATGGGACTTGAGCATAAAACAAGTGAAATCACTCATTCTTTAAAGAAACGCTTGCAAAGGTATTTTGCACTATACACCCATCTCTAGCAATTGTTGAAGATGAAATTTGCCGAAAAGTCGTCATTTTACAAATGGTAGGACATGCAGGCAACGCAATAACTGGCTCTTAAATGTCTTTGTGAACCTAAGCCTGAGCACCTACATATTTGTACAAAAATAGGTCACCATTGACAGTATAGCATCCCTATATTATGCTAGAATGTTCATTAATAGCTCAGAATGCCTGCAAAAATAACCAACTATTCTTTAGGAAGCGTTAAGATACTCCTTCACAATCTCTGAAGAACTGACTGGTCTCAATCTTTCTTGAGAGATCTTTGCAAAGCAAATCTAGACTTAAAATATTATGCTCTTGCAATTTTAATATGTGTGATTCATATTCTGGTTGAAAAGGTTGAATTGAAACTCTAGCCAGACACAGCATGTGTGCTATGGTCTTCGGAAGCATGTTATAAATGCAATCTAAAATCAATAGCAAGAAACAATTACAGCATCTGAATACCATTTGGGTGAAATAAGCTGATGGTGGTGAAGCAACCAGCAGATGTACGTCAATACTTGCAACAAAGTATTCTACAGCATTTGCACAAAGAGGGGTTGAGTAAATATCAATAAAGCAACTCCTACTACAAACAGTAAAAATGATAAAATCAATATTATAAAATAAAAAGTTAGCGCATAGATGAACTCTGTGATCTAGACAGTGCTGTGTTAGGAGCGTTCCTAAGTTCCTGGATCTCAGTAAAGGAACAGACAGGGGCTGAATTTGTCCAGTGCTCTGATTAATCAAGAAACCAAAGTATACAACAAATGGTATGCAGACGTTGTACCGCAGAAATTCATACAAAAACGTATTTATGTCCTACAGCAGGAGGAATCGCATATCTACCGCACCTGCTAGTCCTGTGTGCTGTCAAGAATCCATCTAATAGCCCACAACATGCTGCGTGCTGCCAGCGCTGTCTGCTTAATGGGAAGACCCTGAAGGACTTCACATTCGTCTGTGAAAAAGGATAGATTAAGAAAAAATAACCCATTCTTGCAAAAAATTTATATGAAAACATCAAATCTCAGTAAATTCTTTAAAAATCCAGCAACTGAAAGGGTAAAACTGTGAGTGACAGCCCATCTGCAAGATGCTGTCTGCAGCTCTGACCTGCATTTAAAACAGGGCTGTTTAGCCTTTTGAGCACCTAAAGTTGGTTCTGTTGTTTGCATTTCATAGAAACTACTTTTGAAAGTAAACAAGAACCTTTAGTGAATTATTTAGCATACAAATAAACCAGCAAAGAAGCCTAAGTAGGCCAATATGAACTAACTGGATTGAAATATTCATCTGTAAATAACTTTTCAATCTGCTGCTTTCACGTGCAAATACTACATGGAACATTAGACACAACTAGCTTCTAGGGATATTTAGGCTCACTGGAGAGCAATTTTTATGTCTACTGGCATCTGTGGGTAGTGATATGGACTGACTGTTAATATAACCAACATAAAATTTATGTGAACACTCACTGCAATAGCAACACACTGTCAGACAGCTGGTGGTTGATGCGTAGCACATGCGGATTTTATATGCGCTGTGTAAACTAACCTTTGCAATAAAGATTTAGCAGGTTTATTAGTTTAGGAAATCGCTATAATTAAGGATAATTCATAATGGCCGCTTATCCACTCTATAGCAATAGCTGCTTTAATTTAGACTCTGTTTCTTTGAGCCATAAATAAGTGTGCTGATACCTTCTGCACAGATGTGGCATTCAACCTGTTCAAGTTGGTTGAGTTTTGCTTGTGTTTTAATCAAAAGAATTAGTAGATAAGCCCATAAAATGCACTTTGCTTGAAATAAATTAGCAAGAAATGCGGTTTGGAAGTTCTGAAACTCTACTAGTAGCTCCTTTTTGGGAGGAGGGAGTAGAACACAGAAATGTTCCACAGAAAAGGAACACACTATATGCTCATAGATCTGACCTGAGATAGAATACCAGATTTGCATAATTAATCATAGGAAAACGAGGTATGTCTGTGACCTACGTGTATTATTTACAATCTATTCAGTTTGTAATGGAGGGTTTGACCTTCGTGAGCCCTTCTAGTAACACTGTGACTTTCCTCCTTTTGTGCACAACCCAAGGCTTCTCTGCAGAAGAATACGTATGGTGTCTCGTTACTTCAATTCCTATTAATAATTCCTGCGAAACAATTCCTTGTGTCCACACTGCTTATTCAGTGGAAAGCACTTCTGAATTTTCAGCCACCCCATGTTCTAAGTGGCTGGAAACACAGTGGGTCCCTCTAACCAAACACCCACAAAGCCAGTTTTCTTTCCATTCCCTCCCCTTGGACAAAATTACATAGTCTCGGCTTAGGTATTACACAGTATCATCCCTCCTAAAGAACAGAGAGGGATTTTGCCCTTTCTATTACCTACATAAGGCAGAGAGACCACCTCGGCCTAAGTTCTGAGGCAGGCCAAAGCAGCCCTCGCTGGGGCTCAGCTGAAAGAACACGGATGTGTCACAGCAGACATTCCCGGGGTTTTTGCTGGAAGCATGAACGAGGGGACTTGTCACAGGTTGTTAAAGTGAACACTCAACCCCTGGTGGCTGGCAGTAGGAGGAGCCCGTTTCTTTCCAGCAATTCATTTACTAAAAGATCTCTCTGCTGTAAATTTAAGCAGGGTTTTCAGCTAGGTGGCCCTATTCCAGAATTCCCCATTCTCCCCCGTATGGAAGTTACTCATTGCTGCCCAATGCTTCTCGGAGAATTTCCACTTCACCACCTCACGACATGCGCCATCTATTCCAGAATTCCCCATTCTCCCCCGTATGGAAGTTACTCATTGCTGCCCAATGCTTCTCGGAGAAGAAGCATTCTCACTTCACCACCTCACGATATGCGCCATGTTTGCACCCCCCCAGACCTACACCTATATAATTCTAACAGAGCAGAGGCCTCAGCTGCAGTAATAGTCTAGTAAAGGGTACAGTATGTGATGCACCAGGCTGAAGATTTGTAGGAAAGGGAAGAATGTAACGGTACAATTATTAGGGAGAATATTTGAGGGAATAAATATCATAAACAATATAATAAATA
>NW_009233125.1:87174-126319 GCF_000690835.1 Fulmarus glacialis | reverse complement strand
CCTACACATCTGCTTGTGGTCACTGCTGGAGAGGGGTACTCAGCCAGACGGGTCCTTATACCTCCTCTGCATGTATCTGCACTTTTGTGCAACAAAACAATGTTTTAACTTGCTATCATCCTGATGCAGAAACGCTGGACTTATTGAAGGGTCATACCCAGATATACTACAATTACAAGTACAGGCTCTCCACGGGCATTCTTAGCAGAAACTTTCTGCAGGTAACTACTTTACTAATCATGAACTATTACCGCAAAGGCCTACAATAACTGACGTATCAAATTAGCTGTTTTTACAAAAAAATCTGCTACGTTTTCCACTTGTGACCCCATTAGTACTTTCTGTAGGCACTGACTACGGACCTACCCAACTAAAAAATTATGATTTGAGGTGTCTATCAGCAAATAACATTTGAGGTGTCTATCAGAAAATAAGATTTAATAAGATGGGTGATGCAGCAGCTTGAACTATCAAATGATCACAAGTTCAGAAGTAAATATAATCCGGATTTTCCTGATTCCAAATTATGCTTCTTCCCTTTCTTTCTGAGAACCCTAGATTGGAATGCCCAGCAAAAAATTTGGATACTGAGCTTCACGGCAGATGACTAAGTATAACAGCTCAAGGTATTATTTCCTTATGTATAAAGACAAAAATCTGGAGTGTTATGGAAAACTAAGTCTTGGAAGTCTGGCACAAAATTACTAATACATTGCCTTTTCAGGGGGGGAGGGAAGAATCTACATTTTTTTCCATTTAGATTTTGTAGTAACCTCAAAAGTGACAGTAAAATGACATAAATTCACATAGTGGCATGGCAGTCAGTGGAACACAGTAAACATTCACTAGTTGGGATCAAGTCAGTTGAAGATGAAATTCTTTTCCTGGACTGCACTCAGTTTTCCCATCAGCCCAACCTACACTTTGCCTGAAGAATGTGTACCAACCAAAGCACTGGATCTATGAGTTTAGCACGGGCCTTCTCTAAAAAGGAGAAGATACACCTTTTTTTTAAGAAGAAAATACAATAAAACTAGAAATAATCTGCTTGCAATCACCAAGAAAATGCACGATAATCATGGTTAACAAAGGGAGATGTAGTAATCACCATACGTACTCAATTTCAGGTTATCTAAACCTATCATTTTCGATCTCCTGATGACAAATGACCATGTCATTCTACTTATTTCCAGTCCAACCTGAAGAGGTATTCATTGAGAGATTCATACTTCATTAATAAAAATATCTTGGCTAAACAAAATTTTAATTTTGTAGGCTATAGAATAGTGCTGGACCTCAGATTGCAGAAGCAGGTTCTGTCAGACTATGGCTTTAGTTTTGCATCATCAAACACTCAGGCTAAAAATGTAAGTCTTGAATGCAAATTGTATTTACCAGCAAAATCTGTAGCGTTAACTAAGACCAATTCAAGAACACAACTCCTAAAATCTTTAAAAAGTTTCTATTACACCAGTGTGCACAAAGAAGACATACATTTAAAAACATATTCATTATTAGCAATGTTTATATTGTATATCATGCACATATTTTATATATGCATAGATTCTATGTCAAGCAGGGACAGGTCAAGATAGCTTCAAAATTCTTTTCACGAGAAAGATATGGACACGTAAACTGAAAACATTCAGAACACCTAGGCAAAACAAACATTATCTAAAGAAATGTGAGCATTAGAAATACGGATATCCCATTATCAGTTTTCTAAAGCATATTATAATATGTTTCTAATATGTTGAATCATTACATTCAATTTTTTCATGAGTGTATGGAAGAGAGTATAAAAAATGTCTTCCAATTCCCTTTGCAAATCCATGAGGCAGTAAAGCACAACTCCTGCTTTAGCACCATTCAAAGCACAAGAACTGCAGTCACTATGTACCTTCTGGGTAAAGGCACTACAAAAACAGTAGGAAAATGGGAAACAAACATTTTTTTTTAAATATTTCTAAGCAGTGAGAGGCAATAACTGTATTTTCCTTCCCCAACTCAAGAGCCAAGATTAGAATGGAAATTGGAGAGATGAGCTCTAGAGCTAGAAGTTTTGCTGTCAATGCAAGACACCTTTTGGCAGTATCCTTTTTGCTCTCTGGGTTCTGGCTAATATGTTTTGAATGAGATAAAAGCTCCTCCATTAGCATTCAGTCCAACCAACAAGAGCAATTGACTATAGAAGAGAATTGCTTTGCCAATGGCATATTGCACATAAGCAGAGTGAAAACGCAAATCTCTCTGCCAGAGGAAATTTTGAAATTTTCCATTGCTTTTTTATACATTGCTTTTTTTTTTATCAAATAATGCCCAAATAATTCCAAATTGCAATGTTCACTCTGATTTGTAGAACTGAGCCGAAACACCTGGTTTTCAGTCAGTAAAATATTGAACTGTATTCTTCACGGTGACATATAGCTTGATGGGAATTGTGGCAGGTGAGCCTGATGTTCACGTTCACACTATAGTCAACATCCTTTATGGGAGACTGCATCTCCTACAATTTATTCAGCAGCCATTTAACTCCTACAGACCATTACACGGCTTTATCTTACAAAGTCCAAAATACATCAAAGATACACTATTTTTTGCCGAGAAGCTGAACAAACAGAACAAAAAGGGGAATTTAATCTACACTTCTAGAAGAAAATTTCAAATCACACAAAATGAAATGTTTTTGAATAATCAGAAACCTAAACTATTATACTTTAGATCAAACTCATACAAAATTAAAGAGATTTTGTTTTAATAAAACAAAGATATTTACCATGGAAAGCCTTAGCTTTGTAAAAATTGCACTTTTTGGTGAAAAAGCATTTGACCTTAATTTTGATTAGCTCAAATAATTGTATCTCAGCAAAAATATGGTAAAACGGGAAGAGTTGGACACTGCCTTGCTAATTCTTATCACTTATAAAAATTTCACAGTATTTGCTGCATCTTTATTAAGTAATAAAAACTTGGACTTGAATAACACATGAATCTTAACCTCTGCTTTAAAAAGGCTTTACTGTTCAAGATTGCAATGGAAATACAAACCCTACCTGCTCAAAAATAGAAGCTGAAAACACATTAGAAATGGTCTTTTACAATCTAAAAATGTACATTAGTAATGATTGGGGGGGCATCAGCTTTAACACTTGTGAGATAAATTGATGTACATTTAACCTAAATTTATAAATATCTACCCTTGTTTTTCTCCTGAGACATTTTTTTACTCTAAAACTGTTCTCTAAGTGCTCCAGAAAGTGCTGTAACAATCAGAAAGAATCAAAGAAAAAAACTTATACTAGGCTAAAATGACTACAACTAATTCTCAACAAAGGCAAAACTTGTTATAGCCTTGGACAAGGAGAAGCAAGCAGATCAAGAAAATGAACCCACTCATACAGGCTGGTAAATAGCAACAGAAGACCTGTGAGCAATGGAACGCTTGTCTGAACGGGGACTCTACCGCAATGGATAAGTAAAAGGGAAAAAAAAAAAGAACAAAACCAACAGAAAAGGCTAAAGTAGTGCAAGAATGTAAGGGGGAAAATCCTGGGGGCTACAGATATTTTGAGCATTCTGTGATGAGGAACTTGAGACAGGGAGTGGCAAGGCAGAAAACAGGTTTCAAAATCTCTTTATTAGGGTTTGCTCTGTGCTTCAAATAAGATACGGTAATGGAGAAGCAAGCTAGACATTTGCAAAATAGTTTGAATGATGACCTACTGTCAGTATCCTACTGCACAAAAGCTCGTTATGTGGCTTGTCATTACTGGGACTGGTTCCTGAGTAACCCAAACTCATATTCTTCAGGACGTCCAGAGGAGTTAATCTTCAGGAAAAGAAAATGTTCATGCCACAGCAGCTCAGGGAGAGGGTGACTGGAGGAAGGTCAGTGCAGATCAAGTAGGGAGGAGGCCAAATGTACCACCGTGTCCCACCTTGCACAGATCATCCAGAAAACCTGCGCCCAACACTACGCCAAAGAGGCAAAGAATAAAAAAGAAACTAGTGGAGTATGAAATTAATACTTACATAGGGTTTGTATATGATGTATACAAGTGCTCAGCAAGGAAGTTGGGATTGGCACTTGGCGCTGAGCATCAGACCCGTCGCACCCTGCTGCTCCCCGGCTAGGTCACGGTATTCCAGTGAAGGGATTAGGTACCGTTTCAGTGCACTGCAGAAGTGCTTCAGAAGCTGGTGGTGTGGAAGGGAATTGAGGACACAACAATAACTTCCCGTTTGGAAGAAAAAAGAAAAAAACTTGGAAAAAAATTCCCTTGTGGAAGGGAATTGAGGACACAACAATAACTTCCCGTTTGGAAGAAAAAAGAAAAAAACTTGGAAAGAATAATCCTAAGTGTGTGGGCGATGAGGAAATGTAAGGGTGGCCGTTCTTTTTGCTCTCCAGTCCAGGGATCAAAATGACTTCAGAGATTGCCTCCAAAGGACAGTTTCTTAAAAGTGAAAGCCAGTGGCCAGACTGAGAACAAAGGGGGAAAATAGAGATTATAAACTAAACTAAATACAAATCCAAGCGCATCATCTGCCTTTGGTTGTAACTCATTTCTTTCCTGAGAAATAAACTTCAAATTATCAAATATGAATAATGAAAAGAAGGTCACAAAGAGTGACTGAATTCAAAAGTGGTCTTCAAGGTTAGATTACATCCCTTTGTCTTAAACAAACAAACAAAAAAAGCACTGAAACGATCACTGAGTGTCTAATGAATATTTTAAAAACTGCAAGCCACAATTTTTTTCACAAAACGAAATGAATTTGCAGTAGGAATTAACACATTCTTGAACATAAAAAACAGCAAAGGGTTTGGCACTCATTTTTAGCACCTATGGTTGACTGCAACAGCTAAAGTACAGTATTTTTAAAAGCAGAACGTATTTGTTAAGTCACAAGTTTCTTCATTTGATTTGCAGATGGGGACCTCTATTGGTATAAAATAATTACTAAAAAAAATGACACCTAGAAAGAGACCCACTGGCTCCCACGAGAATCACATGGGCCAAATTCTTATTTTCATTACGTCAATGTTAACCTATACTCATTCCAATTAAAATCGCAGGAATCGGCCCAATCAAATGTAATTAATGTAAGAGTTTGGCCCGATTATGAAAGACACCAAGTATTCTTCTAAAAAAAAAATGCTACAAAGAAGAACTAATATACTTTGAAGTTAACCTTCTCATACTTACGCCTGGGGACTCTTCTGCTCGTGTGCCTTTCGTGTATTTTTACTACAACCCTCGCGTAGCCATGCAGTATTCTAGCTTTGGACTGACATATCTCTGTGTTGGGCAGGATTTTCAATCCTTCATGACTATCTATTTGTCACTGCAGGTGAGCGGTAGCACTCAGGCTGATCCCCAGCCACTTTCACAGTTACTTATCTGTCTTTATGGATTCTTCCTGTGTGTCAAGTTGGTGCATAACAGCATTACTGTCAGGGTGACAAAATTGTCCCCAGAGTGTCACAAATGATTCCCTAGCCTTATGGCTGCAAGCAGGTAGTAACACATCGACACTGCCTTTCTAAGCTCATCTTTCTCCAGTCCTGCCACCCGCCCATTATTCTGTACGCACACGCACACATTCCCCTATACGGATGTAATTCTCGGTCAAGAATTAAGACAGTTCTAATTTTGGTCCTTTAAAATTACCACAAAAAATGAGCAGAGATTGTTTTCAAGGTGAAATCTTTTCCTCTGAAAAGTCTGTTCCTCTCCCTTATTTTTAAATAATAGAGTTGTAGGGGAAGAAAACACTGCAGAATCCTGTTTTCTAAACACAGAAACCATGATTACAAATTCAAAATAGTGGCTAAGATAGCAGCACACACTGAATTTTGTTGAATTCTAAATGCCATCCAAGCTCTTAGCTTCTTGACGTGCTTCTATCAGGCAAAGTCTGTTTTTTTCTTCCTATAATTTTGTTGCATTTTTTGTTTAATTGTATTTTGCTGTAATAACACCTTTTTAAAAACAACATTTTCCCCAGTTCAACGCTGCGTGTGACTCTGTGATAAATTAAAAATCTTATTCAACAAGGGCTGGTTTAAATACTTCCCTCCCCTCCAATGTGAAATCATTCCAAGGAGAAAAAATATCCATCAAGTTGAAACAATTTATATGTTATTTGGAGGAGGCTGGGAATCTTGACGAATATATAAAAAAGGAATGCTTCAGCAGCAAAGCTTGCTCAATAATCTAAAAACTATTTCATGGTCACATAGTACAATCTAGGATTTCGATGATTCTTACATGAACCATGTTTTATGTAAATAAGTTTTCCTTTGTTCAAGTCCACTGTACTTCAATTCTTCGCAATGCCTTCAAGGTAAGTGTTTCCAGACAATGCCAGCTGGCAGGACTCCATGAAGGAGAGTCCCCTGTGTTCTCGTGCTCCCATCACCTTGCTAAAACAGCTCACCTCTCTGTGCCTCAGTTTCCCTAACTGTGAACTGAAGAATCTTACACCTATTTTTTTATAAAGATGCCGAACAAACTGCACAGTAGTAAAACTAGTTAACATTAAATGTACATTGAGATAAAATAAAAGCCTTTTGTTTGGAAGATGAACCTTGAAAGACCGACCGGAGGTGTGCGTGAAATGTATGGTCAAACTCTGCTACCTTGAGAAATGCAGCTGGACTAAGGGTGGCTGATCCTCGTTAACACCGGCACGGCTGAGGACAGAAGTGTTCCAGCAAACATGTGTTTGGGTGTCCGCGCACACCCTCCCCACCCCTCAGACCATTCGTCCTTCACCTGATGAGCATTCATTGTCTGAGTTTTCAGATAGGTTCAATATGATTTCTGACACTGGAAAAACAAACCTAAAAGCAATTTAGAAATACCTGCCCGTGAAGTCAAAAGGCAAAATATCTAAAGCTTCTCCTGGAATCTCTGACCTCAGAGGCTGACATGGTTTGATGGGAAATTTAATGTAATAGTCTGAGAAAGCCAAAAGGCCTATTGTCAGCAATGAAGTCTGAAAGTTAGCAGAATTAATATAACTGTACAATGGAAGTGCCCTCGAGGGACAAGGCTGCAGAACCAGGGCAGAGGGAAAAATGACTTTTGAAGTCATTTCACTATGACATTCTGTCATCACTGCTAAACGGAAATAAAAAATCATCTGAATCACCACATGCTTCAGTGTGTGAACCTTCCTTATCTAATATAAAGTAATAACACTGACGTCCCGTGCCCCACCTAAGCTGGGAAGGGGCTCTGCAGGGACTCAGGGAGCTCCATTTTGAATTGCTAAATGCAATAAGAATAAATGCAAGTGGGAGTCTGTTTAGCAGAGAATGATGTCTGGTCTGTAGCCCATCAAAGCCCAATAAATCTCAATGCTTCAACGAGAGATGAAAATGGTTATCTCATCATTTCAGTGCCAGGGTGAAATTTTCTCTGAGCCAGAGTATTTTTACAGATGATTTATGTCTGGGAAGGGTAGTTGTTTAACAAAATGGCAGATAATGATAAATAGAAAGTAAATAGAAACAGCAGCAAGGGAGTGGTTCTTAGTTGCAGCAGTAGAATAAACAATATACTTACATAAAGTATATGTCACACATAAGTGCCATTATTCTAAATCCTATGAGTTATATGTTACTTGGAACATCACATAAAAGATCTGGTAATATGATTTACAGGATAGGGAATTTAGCATGTATGCAAGGCAAATAAGTATCAAAATTCTTCTTTCTGTTACACCTGTGTTAATCCCACTTCACTGAAATGACTCTGGATTTACAATTGTATAATAAACAATAAAAGTGTTTCTGTGTTCACTGGGTTTAATATATTATTCTATTAAAATGAGAGGGATCAGGAGATGGGCTAATTTTGCTGTCCTTACAAGTTTATTTTCAAACACAATACCTATATTGACTGTGTGCTAAAATACAAATACTTTTACAGGAAAGGGAACGACTGATACATACACTATCTGGACATGGTTTTTATAAAGTCATCTGAAAATAAAACAACTTTTTTTTCTAAGTTCTTTTTTGGTTGACATGGTAAAACAAATATTCATGGAGTTAATGAGAAGGAAAAATAGTAAAAAGCAAACAAAGCTGCCTTTCTGATTTTTTTGAATTAGAGATACTGTAAACAATGTCAAACTGGAGATAGAGATTTGAGGTCAGGGTGCTTGGTTTGGGTTTCTTTTTCTTTTTATGCATTTTTCCTGTGGCTGTACACAAAGGAAAAAAAATCTAATTACAGTTTTAAATGCCCAAAATGCCATGTCCACCAAAAGCCCGATGCTCATTAGTACTAGTAATTAACTTTACAACTGTCAACACAAACACCACACAGGCTGACAGATAGATAGTAGCTCTGAGGGTGCTAATAAATCCGGAAATAATAACTTGACACGCAGATGCACAAAAGGATGCAGGTGATAAAGAAATGTTGACATCAAATCTAATTATCTTCGAAACGGCCAACTACTGCACAATCCACAGTAATGCACTGTTATTGCTAGTGATGAGCCCCACTGGAATGGCTCTTAACCACAGCATACAACTGAGCTTTTACAGCCCCTTGTCATATCTAGTGAGGACAATATCAAAAAGGAAATTATGAGTGTCATGACCCCTCCGAGTCAAAAATCTAGTGATGAATATAAGCTCAGCAAGGCATAGCAGATTACCCCCTTACGAGTTTTAAAGCCAGGATGATATATGACATTTTTATCAGGCACTTTCTCAGGAATGTCACCAAGAGGGAAAATAAAGGCCCTGAAAAGAGACGACTAGGTGAATTATGCAACTGTAATTGCCGATCATAACCTGATATGAGCTGAAATTGCTCTGTTTTCATATTGAGATAGCATAAAATTGTCGGGAAATGCAATGGCTCCTTAATGTGGCCTAGATGAGTCTAATATTCTGATCATTTTTCACTCAGCTGCTAGGTAAATAGTGCTTCTTTAACACAACCACCGTGGCCCAGGGCAATCTGGGGGCCCAATTTTACACTTGAATTGAGGAAAATATGTGTAAACTACAATTTTTCATATTTTCTGCATACATAAGAAGATGAAACATCTTTATCATGTGTATTGTCTGGCTGAGCTTATACAAAATATTAGTTTATCTCTCCTACTTTGGTTTATTCCATAAGCAAAACACATAGATCTAAAGGACAGGCAATATTCTATATACAAAATAGGTCCATCTTTTATGCAGCCTCATATGAAGAATTCTACCATGTTGTTTTTGAAAAGCTGGCAATTAGCAAGTGCAGATTTTGCAAAATAAATTAAAATATTCTAAAATGCTCATGCTTTTCTGCAAATCAGTGTGAAAAAATCAGAAAACAAAAGGTCACAGAAATATTTATCTGCACAACCTGAGATATTAGTTTAAACAATAACCTCTAGGAGAAAAGAAAGGTGAAGAGTTTTTTTTTCCATGCCATGCTATAAGAGAAATTTATTTATCTGCTGTATTAAATGGTTCATAAAACATATTTGCTTAAAAACCAGCTTGAGTAAAAATAAAATAAAATAAAAAAACCCAGAAAACCCAATGAAACAAAGAGCATGCTACTACCCATTCTCAGATAATAATCAGCAATAATACCTGGGGCAGAAAGGTCATAAACCATACTTCCAAGACAGGAATAATTCATTGTACTACTATGTGTTTAAGAATTAGTTTGATAGAGTCACTATCTAGACTGTGAGATATTGTCTATCAATCTGACCTTCTAAAAACGAACCAGCAGACTCCCACTTAGATCAAAACCTCTTTGCTTTTACGATATGCACGATATTTATGATGAATTTTAGGACCAGGCTTATGATGAGTACAGCATCGTTTGCTGAATACATCAATGTAAAAGTGAAGCAATACAAACTCTTAAATAATTACATCTTTCTTTCTAAATTTCTAAACATATTTTTCTCCAAAAGAAACCATACTGAAATGCAACCTCTTTTTGCTCTTTTGCTTAAGAGCAGTTCAGAAATAAACAAGTACAAAGGAGGTCAAAAGGTTTAAATTTCTTTGTTTGCATTTATGTTATCTGTTCTTAGTTCCTATATATCCACCTTATCTAGGTGCTCCAAAACTAATTGCAAAGCAGCACTGAGTAGCAGTAATAACTAGCACTTGGAAAAACCCCGCGTGTTGCTGGTTACTGCAGATAAGAGCCCCTTAAAGTTGCATATATCTGCATCAACTTACTTCCTACTCTCTTTTGCATTTTATGCTTTCTAAAGGCTGAGCTGTTGTACTAAACAGTGTTGCAAAGTGCGATACCTTGCTCCACAGAGAGGATTCCAGCACAGCAGATTTCCAAAGGCTTCGGGGTGTGGGATATACGTACTGAAAATAACACTGTGATACTTCAGTAATCACACGAGTCTTTGTAAAATATTTCACTGGATAAAACAGAACAGGATTGAAATATAGTTCCTAGCGATTAATACTGTGTGATCCTAAACATAGAGTTGTTCAGATCTCAAAAGAATTTAAAACTGTAGACCCATCCATAATTACTACATTACCACTAACCCTACTATGAACAGTCTTTATGTAATTAACATACCAGCAGGGAATTTAAGAGGTACTTGGCATTAATTTTCAATCCCTATTCTCCATGAATTTGGTACTCAATTGTAGTGATAAATAGAAGACACACGGTTATGATTATGCATTTTCTGTAACGATTATGCACCACAGCAGAAAATACCTCATAATATAATGCAAGCTCACAGTTAGCAAGAAAACATATTTACTGCTCTATTTTCATTCCGTTGTAGTAATTCAGAAAGTCAAGTGACCAGTTTCCATTTTTTCCCTTTTTCAGAGGATCTTTGTACAGAAGGCTTTTCCCACAGTCACTGGCACTTAACAGAAAAATAACTTACAACCTTTATCATTCTCTTACAAAGTCAACCACGCCAAAACTGTATTTATTTCATCTTCCTGTCTCTGTATCCCCCTTCCGGAGACTCAGCGAAGAGGCTGCAGCTACTGTTGCTAAGCAACTACACCACAGCACTGCATCACCAATTACAGATTTTCCCATCATTTTCAGCCTCACAAATTTGGGAGCTGGTATAATAATAGGAAGTAGTATAGATAACAAAAGTATCATCCATAGACTGGTAAGTTAGCAGATGGATCATAGGAACTAAAAAAGAGACTGCTATAACAACACCACCGAACAATTATTGCTAGTATTATTTTCAATCAGGTTTTTTTATCAGTACAGCCTCCACAAAGAACTTTACATATTCACTATGTGTGAATGCAAGAGTATTTTTGAATTCTGACGATTTTTTGTGGGTCTTTCTGTGCAGAAGAACACCACACTATCTGTGCTGCTGAAAGCTAACGTGAGATCTATTAGTAATCAAATTTCAGCCCAGATTTTATGGTTAGTCTAACCGAGTTAATTTCTCTAATGTTAGCAATTCATGGAAGAGGTCTCTTGTGGCAGCACAAACCTGGGATCCTCAGCAGCTGTCAGAAGAGACTCTGAGGAATTCCTTATTAGCCAGAATGCAACCAGGCAGAAAACTCATTACACAGTGCTAAATATACTTAATCACATCTATTAGAGAAAAATGAACTTGATAATTACAACAAATAACTAAAGAGCAAAAAGTGTTCATGGAAAAACCCACACCAGGATATGTAAGAGAAGGGGCTGCATACTGTGTGGGAGAAAGCCATGCCTTGTTGTAAACTCTTCTGATTCTAATAGAAAAGGATTACACCACAAGGTGCAAATGATTTAGGTTCCCCTTGAAATTGAAGCATTTACATTTAACAGCTTACATAAATTTAACGTAATAAGTAAATTAATTGCTTAAATTTTAAAAATTAATTTGGAAAGCTCTTCTGAGAGTTGAGACAACCACATCTTCTCAACGTGCTTTCTGGGGAAAGGAAGTCTCCTACAGACATTCAACACAATAAATAAAGGTAATTTCTCAATAGCTGATACTTTACTCCAATATATAACACAAGGGCTCAAAGACTTTTCTTGTTGTGCAACCTTTATTTTCCTTCAAATGGGATTGGGTTGTGGAGTGACATGTGGTCCAGAATTTGGCCCACCAAGCCATCTGTATTTTAAAACACAGTTGTTGAAACTAAAGGTATCAGATATTGACCTCATCAAGTAATTATAGGCTGAAACCAAACATAAGTATCACATAGTCTTTGTGGAATCACACACCATACACAGGCACTCCAACCAGACCTGAACATCATCTGCCAAAACCTCCCTTGCTCCGCTGACCCAGAAATATCTTAAGCCTGCATTATTTTGATTTGCACATTGCCTAGTCAGCACATGTGAAGTGTGAGCATCCTGAGTTTGCAGCGATTGATATCCTGATATATTGACACCTGGAGAACACAACAGAGCAGTGAATCGGGCTCCTTACCTTTAGAACAGGGCTAATACCCAGACTTCTGTCCCTTCATACCAAACTCCTCTCACCTCTTATGAGAAGCAGTTCATTTTCAAGCAGCTCTGAACTTGGAGACTTTTTGAACCCAAACTTTATTTTAAATTCCTACCCAACTGTATATATTTTTAATTCAACAACATCTAAATAAAGAAATCAGGCATATTGAAATCATCAAATAAAATCCAAGAAGGGATACTTTGAGGTTTTCATATAATTTTGACTTCGTTGGAAGAGGGCAGCTAAGTAATGCATGAAGCAAGTCATCTGGGTTTTCTTTTTGATTCAGCCATAAAACATTCTCACCTTAATTCCTATGAAATACCATTACAATTTTGGATAGCATCTAGCAAAAATAAGACAAATTCTTCACAGTTATATACAAACAGAGACAGTACACAATGGCCACAGAAAGCCCTTACCTAAAGGCTGACAAAGACATAACAGAAGTCAATGCTTTTGCAAGCCCAAGTTAGGGACCTAGGTAGGTTCCAAGTGAAAGGTCTACACTGCCATCTTCCTCTCTTCACCTCATTCCTTTCCTCCAGCTGTCGTGAAGAGAGGCAAGAACCTGCAGAATTCCATTTCCTAGGACCATAACTTAGAATGGTGGAAATTAGGAAACAGGATTTGATTCATTGCCTGGCCTAACAGCAGTGAAAGATCCAACCTCTGCATGATGATAAATTAAGAGCAGATGGACATGACTTTGAACTGATAGAAGAATACTTCTTTTACTATTTCCTTGCACTTGCTTTCCTTTGTTTTAGCTGATTCATACCTTCTCCGGGTCATTTCTGCTGTCTCTGTATCATGTCAGAATCAGTATTTTAGAGAAAAAAAAAAAAGGTAGTAGCCACAAAGCTCAGGCAGTAGCCACTTCTCAGAAGTTAAGCACCACTTAGATACCATTTTCAAAAATGTTCCTTCCAATGAGTTATAATTATGGACTGATGTTATTGAAAGGAAAAAATGTAAAAGGTAGTCTAAAATAGTCTAAAAATTGAACGCTTTTTCTTTTCCAATGAAAACATATAATTCCATACACACATGCATACAGTACTTTGCTTGGCTGGGTTTTAGGGCAACAGAGCGTATTTTTGGGGGTGGCAGTAATTCTGAGGATTTTTTTGTTCTTTTACAATCTACTGTTTACAGAGCAGACAATGCTCTTACAGAAAGAAGCTATTGAGCCTTGCAAAAATTATTGACTTTATGAAGTCCATTTCTTATGCTACAAATCTGAAGAGCGAACCTTACTATAGAGAACACGATATAGCATTCCTCTTGTGTGAACAAAGGTATCACAGAACATATATAATTGCTTACTCAGTTCTGTACATCTATTAAAACATTTGGTTTTATTTGTGCAAACTGAAATTCTGATTTTAGGCTGTCAGTCAGAACTTAGCACATATATCAGGCCATGCTGAAATCAGAATTAATACATGCACATGTGAATTAAATTATGGGCACAAAATTGTACATCAATTTTTATGTGATTTTTACAGTGTTCTATTTATTTCAACAAATTTAACTCCCACTTAGTTATAGCAGATCTTCTTCAGATAAACATCCCGTAAGGTTGAGATGTGGAAAACCAGTTTTTGTCTTCCAGCATGACCTCTCTCTGCTTTCTCTAAGCTTTCAAAACTGGGCACATTGCAGACTGGATTACTGAATTAGGTGGACCTTTCACCTGAACTTTCATAGCAGTTTTTGTATTCTTATGACTAAAATACTCCTTACCCTAGAAAGTTAAGTTGGCAACGCAAATGTGACATTAACTGATATGAACAGAAGGAGAGCTATGGTAGCAATGATAAGATAGAAAAATGAAACAAGCAAATTTTAAAGGGCATAAAAGGCCATGATCTTTCTTTACGTGTACAGAAAATGCCTACAATTGGATCAGAATTTAGTTCAAAGAGTAGAAGTAGTTACTGACTGCTCCTTTTAGAATATCAGCCTTCACTTCCATGGTTAAGGGTTTGGACAAGAAAGGTAAAACTTCTGAGTTTTACAGTATAAACTCTGAGCGTAAAAAATCCATACATGTATAATTGTGCAGCGCTAGCAGTGACAAAAAGGAGGTATAATATCCTCACATAACAATCACATTCAGGAAGGCTAAACACAAGGACGTCGTCAGAATGTCAGAATTCTGCCGTCAGTATTTTGGGGATAAAACGCACATTGAAATCTTTTCTGTCCTATCATTCAATAAACTATAACAACCCCTTTTCACTTGAAGCAGAAAAATTATCTACTTTAATATAAAAGTTCGTTAGAATTCACTGAGAATTAAATTAATAGAAATGGAAAGGCTGCTGTAGAATTAGAGTATTAATAGTATATTAACTGCAGGTATTTCCTTCTTAATCTAGATAATTCTTCCAGGGATATAAATCCCTATTCTTATTTAATTGGGGGGCTTATAGTTTTTGGTTTGAGGGATATAAATCCCTATTCTTATTTAATTCTCTATTGGTGGGCTTATAGTTTTTGGTTTTGTTTTTTTTTAAGGAAAGGTGTGTTCTTTTCCATAAAAGTGTAGTATAAATAAGGAAAAAAAAAAAAAATCTGTGGAGATGTTTGCAGAGCAAGCTTATGTTTTAGAATGAAGAACAGTTTGGAAGTCAACACAGAGTGATACACAGTGGCAAACACAAGAACAGAGGAATCATTCCTTCTGCAGTCCTCACTGACGGTCCGAGGATTCTCCAGGCACAAACTTTTCATAAGAAAAACACATTCTATCTAATTAGCAGCAAAAGCTGACTGAAAGGGCTTAAATACAGCTTTATTGTTACAACGTACGGAAAACCTCATAGCTCTAGATGGTCCGGTTTGTGCGGTGCCTAACTAAAGCCTACAATGGTCATGAAACTTTTCTTATTTTTTTCCTATTTTCCAACAGTGTTGCACCAAACACCCTTGAAAAATACGGAAGAGTTAGGAACAACACTGACAAACAGAGCAAGCAGAAGCTGCACAGTGTGCTAGCAGCTGCAGTAGTACAGGACTGGCAGTCAGATGGAACACATGGTTGGCACTTATCAAACAACGGAGACAACCACTATATACCAAGAATGGGGTATATCTCTGTGGGGTTCCACCACAAGAAATGACAAGAAGAACTGTATCTATGACTTTCTCTAGCGTTCATAACTCAAAAACTCCGACCTTGATCACTTTAGCAGATGGTTTTGCTCTGCTGTAGTTGCAATTAAACAGAGTGTGCCAAAGTGAAGAGCAAATTACCCATGCTATCTATCCCAGTTAAAAAAATCTGCAGTCTTCCAGTATCTAGTGGGACAATATCCAAGATTCTGCAGCCCCAGCCCATGCTGGATTGCCATTATATTTTATGTCAGTCAGTACTTCAGAGAGTCCAAGACCCTTGGCATATGTTCTTAGTTAACAAAATGGAAAATTAAACTTTGTAGCAACCCCCTGCCACTCCCAAAATAAAAGAAAAATTCTATCTACATCAATGAGCAGGAAGTCTGATCTTCCTGTGCCAGCCAAAAAGCCTGCAATATAGGACATTTGGCTGAAGAAAGGAATTGAAAATAAGCAAACTAGCCTTAACTCACACTCCTGCATTTCAGGTACTGAGGAATATTCATAGCGAACATGAATTTTAAAATCACCTCTGATATTGACAAGCATAAGTTTATGACTTTAACAAAGCTTTTATGTTTTTAAGAAATTAGTTCATTGTTTGAAAGCGTTATTGTCATGGAAGAACTGCTCCTGAGTTTCTTCAACACACTACAAATACCACGATTGTAAACCCAGTATATACATGAACAAAAAAATAGTATTGCAACAAAACAGGAAGAGGTACCTAAACATTGCGGCATTGTCACAGTTTAACCCCAGCCGGCAGCTGAGCCCCACCCAGCCGCTCGCTCACTCCCCCCTGGTGGGATGGGGGAGAGAATCAGAAGAGTAGAAGTGAGAAAACTCGTGGGTTGAGGTAAAGACAGTTTAATAGGGAAAGCAAAAGCCGCACACACAAGCAAAGCAAAACAAGGGATTCATTCACTCCTTCCCATCGGCAGGCAGGTGTTCAGCCATCTCCAGGAAAGCAGGGCTCCATCACGCGTAATGGTGACTTGGGAAGACAAACGCCATCACTCCAAACATCCCCCCTTCCTTTTTCTTCCCCCAGCTTTATATGCTGGGCATGACGTCATATGGTATGGAACATCCCTTTGGTCAGTTGGGGTCAGCTGTCCCAGCTGTGTCCCCTCCCAACTCCGTGTGCCCCCCCAGCCTCCTCGCTGGTGGGGTGGGGTGAGGAGCAGAAATGTCCCTGTGGTAGGCCCGGCTCAGCATTAACTAAAACATCCCTGTATTATCAACACTGTTTCCAGCACAAATCCAAAACACGGCCCCATACTAGCTTCTGTGAAGAAAATTAACTCTACCCCAGCCAAAAGCAGCACAGGCATTTTCACTAATTAATGACCGTGTATAAGAGCTCATGGAATGAGAAGGACAGAACAGGACAACTTCTAAATACGAGACCTAATCTTCGGTTCCCAGCTACCAGAACATACTTGCCTCTGGGCTACACCAAAAAGGAAACACAAGCAGCATCTGCTCGTTGGTTCCCCAGCATTGCTGAATTGGAAATACCCAGGTACAGTAGTTTTTCTAATTAAATGCATGAAAACTATGATGAGTGGACTTATAAAAATGATATTTGAGAGTAGGTCTGAATATGAAGAAGATATGTAGATAAACTACCTCACTGGCAAACTCACGTTAAGTTTTTTACAGTCCAGATGGTAAGGGGTAAATGAAAAGGGGGTATTTATGTCAGAGCTTGTACAATAGGAACAAGAACGCTGATATGGTTTCTTTTTTTATATATAGCTGGGTAAAGAGATCAGAGAACACTGGAACGTTAGCCAAAACAAGTTATCCAGCTGCACTGTGTTTCATCACATATCAATTTTTACTGAAAGAAAACCATACAAATTTAATCAGTTCTTCATATGGTAATATTTAACATTTTTTTCCAAGTTGTTTGATATTATTGTTTTAAAAGTTCCTTTTCCCCCTCCCTCGAACGTGATGTGTGATAGTGGTGAACACAGGAAAAATATCTATCCCTGGCAAGGCTGAAAGTCTCATTTACAGTAGACTCAGTAATAAATGCACTGGCGTCTGTGTCAATTGACTGTCTCAATGAAGAACAGGTCACTATAGGGAACAGTACAAGCAGCGTCTACATTTGAACTCCCACATCCTCATCCCATGCATGTTTGTAGCATCAGTAGAAATTAAATTACCCTAATAAACCTTTCTGCCTCCTCCCCCCCGCCCCAAGAAACGGGATTTTTTTTCCTGACATCTTAAACCACATGGGTTTTCCCTCTTTTTTGTAAGGCTATCATATGGCATTTGTATAGCACTTTTAATTATTTGAAAATATATAATAGAGTGGAGACATGGATCCCACTTATATAAATGCCTATTAAAAGGCTATGTATTCTCTCAGTAACCATAAAACATAAAACACCTCTTAAAAGAATATAATTCCTTTGTTTCTAAGCCAAACACATATAATAAGACAGCTTGCTCCTTTTAAGTAAATAAAAATGATTTGTATTAAATAAAATGAAATATTGTATGCACTATATAATTTAACAATAAGACACATCAAAGTATGCATTACTGCGAGCTAACCCATGCCTCAGAGGTGTTGCAAGCCAAATACTTTAAACGATCCAAGAAACATGTTGTTACAGAAAAGCAAAAACCACAGCGCGTCATAAACTGTTGGTCAGATGAGATGTAAAACCAAATTCCTAACCATTTGTGGTCACTGAAATCCCCTGGCGCTTACTGTACCCTTAGAATGTTGATTTTGCCCGAACTGGAATGTTTTTAATACACAAGTTTTATGCCACCTAGCTTTATTCCTTATCCATTTTCTCTGGGGAGAACTCCCCTGCCCGCCCTCCGCCGGGCAGTGCCGGGCCAGCCCACCGCAGCCTTGCTGTGTTCTGCCATAGCCGCGGCTGCCGTTCAAACGGTTTCAAGAAGTGTCTTGCATGTAAACGCGTTCATATGGATCTCTGCGTGCTCTCTCAGTTACAACCTGTTAAAATGGATGAAACTAGTGGGATTTCTTGGAGGTACTTGATCGTGAAATTTGATCTGTAGTTTGTAACACAGTTTCAAATCCCTCAACTATAATGCAAGTATAAATAACATGATTATGTTGTATATAACCCCAAATAAAATGATTCAAAAAATGTAATCATTGAGAATACACCAAACCCCTTGATAGAACACAAAGTATGTTAAAAAACAGAGCAAAAATAATCAGCACCGAAAAGCTTATACATTGTTTGTACCAATTTTATATGGATTTAATCTACCACATTGCATCCACATTCCCCATTTACGAACTGCTCTGTAGTTTTGACTGTTCTATTTTTAAAACGTTTCAGTGGAAACACTGTGCGCTGAGTTAGAATGCTTACAAAGCTGATGAGTCAGTGCTTTTTGCTAAAAAGGAGGAGGTCTCTCTTCAAGAGTGCTAACAAGTACAGCGTAGTTTAGGTTCTACTTGTGCCAACTGGCTAGTATAGCAGAAGAAAAAAAAATCCACCGTCTCCAGCAAAAGTAGAAAAAATCTTTTAAGAAATGGCAGCAAGGAAATGTACTGTAAACCTATTGATTTCTATTATTCGTGAGGAGTGAGTGAACGGTGGCATAAAGTGAAACGTGAACCGGAAAGTTAGTGAGTTAGAGAACAGCTTACGAACACTAATGCTATTTCATAAAAAGAAACCTCCCCAAACCAGAACAGAACCACCGACCTTCCACCTCGTCCTAAACCGTCAGTGCTACGTAATCAACACAGATAGTTCAGTTGCATCTTTACTGCTATTTCCATGACTAAATACTTACTATACAACGCTCCTCATCCTGGAGAGATCAATTGTTGTGACATCTGCCCTCCAGTTGGTACTGTGCAGAGAGCAGCACAAAGGGCACGGCTGCATTGCACGTAGCAGATGTGTAGGAGGTGGGAAACTCGCCCTGCTTGTCACAACAGTGGCACATTCCACCCGCAAAAGACTCCACCACCAACAAAAGGAATTTATTTTATGATTCTTGAAAAAACACTTTTTAAGTAATAAAACAACCTTAACTGACAAATAACGAAGCATAGTGGAGTTTTTCCAAATAACTGTAACCCCAAAACATTTTACTTTCTTGATCTAAATACACTTGCTAGGCTGGTAGGAAAATGACCGACAGTAGCATACCATCCGTTTTAGTCTGTTTTTACAGACACGGCAGAAAATACGTTAACAGATGCCAAACATTTCTATAAAAATATCCACGTTAAATAATAATATCGAGGTGATTTTTTTTTTCATACTGGAATGTCAATGAAAAATTAGAGTGCGCTTATGCAATTTTTTCTTGTTAACTTTAATTAATAGTATCTGAACTTTTGCTGCTATCTTGCAAATTAACCTGCACCTGCAGTTTCCTGTGGCTACAGACTTCACCACCAAGTCTTATGGTGGTACAGTAATATTTAATAAACACCTTTTATTAACCTGTCTTCCATCCGCAGTATTATTACAGTCAGTAAATGCTACAACAACATTCTTATGTTGCCTAAAAATTGTTATTAATTTGCATTTGATCAACTCCATGTGTCCTATGAGCCTAACGGCATCGCTAACTGTTTCTAGCACGGAGCTGAAGCTCTTCTGAAGCAGATTCACACCCGTTCAAAAAAAAAAGGATATGCCCATTGAACAAACAGCAGCCAAATCCTCCTTAATTTAGTTGCTCTAGGAGCGCTGGTGAACTATTCACACTGATTGGCATCGTTCAAGTTTTAATAAAGGATTTGCTGAAGTGACAGATACTTGTGGAAATAAACTGCCGACAGATTTGCTAAGTTATGTGAGTAATTAACTATGTAAAGCTACAGATGTTGAACAATAGTGCCTTCCACCAAGATGTATGCCATAATATCAAAAAATAACCTGGCATCTGGTTTCTTTATTTAAGTACCTTTCTTAGGGTTTGGATCTTAATTTTTTACAGTTGACAGCAATGTTATTTGAGCCAGTCAGTGGCATCTGGTTGCTGGGGGGGTGGAAAAGAAGAAGGAAAAAAAAAAAAAAAGGAAAAAAAAAAGAGAAGGGAAAAAAAAAGCTCTGTGCACTTTAATTAATTGTGGAGAGATTACATGGTCTTCCAACCGTGTAGTTTGTCATCAGAGCACATTACAGATTTATATTAGATGTTTCTCCACAGTGTCAAGAATAATTAAAAAGGGATAGGAAATGATGCCAGCTAGCAATGCTTTACATCAGTGGTGAAAGTTTTATATTTATTACAGCCAAACAATTTTAAAAGAAGATGTCAATTTTCTAGTTATACTGTGCAAGGAATAAATATTAGGTGGGTAAAGCAGCCAATACATTTCAGCTGCTTGAATAATGAGAGGTTCATGTTTAATCTATCAGACCTACCAGAATTGGTGTGACATGTCAGAGTTATTAATGAAGCAGCATCCCCTTTTCTCATAAAAACATCCTCTCAATACAATAACTAACATATGTTTTTCTTTTCTTCTGAAAAGGATCTCTGCCCAACTCTTCCCTCTGATTCATGTAAGAACAGACATGCCAACTGTACACAAATTTTTTTGCTCAATTAATTTGCAATACCTTTGGTCTTGGGTTGTGCTAGTAGTACAGTGTTTTGTGTACTCAAGCTCTCAGTTCACTAACCGTAAAGGGCCACATTTCTCTCCTCCCCTGTGCAGAGACTTCTTTGTACACGTGGATGAGAGAAGCATATGGACCTAAAAGCAGCTTGCAGCCTAAGGAACAATTTCTACCCAAATACTACAGGTCTCATTTCTGTCCTTATATAGACTCATTCACAAATTGCATCTCCCAAACCCCTTCAATACATTTGTATTTATTTCATCCAGTTTTATTAATTTAGTTTCTGCTGCTTTAAACATTCTTTTGTAAGAAACCAGTACAAACAGGTCGCTTCCTTTTGCTATGAAATGGCTTTCAACCTCTGAGCTCAAATGGAGATTTTCTTTCATATGTCAATGTTAAAAATGAATTATTAAAAGCAGGTGTGAATTGTCCCCTTTTCCTATTCTGTCATGTTTTCAGAATCACAATGAGAAAATAATTTCAGACAAATTACTACCCTTAATGGTGATCAAATCACTTGGCCCTCACTGTTACTTTTACTGAGCCCAAACCAGGCAACAAGCACTCATGAATAAAATGGCTAGTTTTCACATTCAGTTCACGTCAAGTTGTATTTTATAAAAGTAAAAATGTAAGAATTTACATTCTACATCTACAGTACCATTCAAATGTGTCCAGAGCTCATAAATCAAAGCGCTGGCCTGTATCTGTATGTATGCTGGAGCGTCTCTCCATACAAGGTAGGCAGTGAGCTCGAGCAGACAGAGCTCTGGACCAGGATTCAGAAGATGGTAACGCTTCACCTTGGCACTGCCAGGAACTCACTGTATGGCCTCGAGTAAGTCTCTGTCTCTTTTCTTTACAGTTTACGACTACAGAAGGGACCATTCATTTCATTTAATTTCAGGCACTTAGGCATCTGTTCATCACCGTACACAATGTTACCCCAATTAGAGATGGAGTTCTATATGTTATTATAATGCGCATAGATTTAAAAAGAATTTAAAAAACTGTCTTTCAATCTTTAATTGTTCTGACTTCATTTGAGATGTGTAACCATGCAATACAACATTACTGGGTTAAGATATCACAGAACTTTTCTGCGTATTGAAGCTGCTCTGGCATGCTTCATAATTGTTTCCTAGCTAGCAACGGACACCACACCACCTGCTTTTGTTTGGTTTTGTTTTCTGCTGAATGATTACTTCATTTACCATAGAAAACATGGCAATGACAGTTCCATAATGTTTCATATCTATAATAAGTCTATTTGGAAATGGTAGGCAGTGCGCAATTTGTTTGCTAAGTGATGGGTCTCTAAATACTGCAAAGCTTCGCAATGGAAATTTATATTTACTGCTGTCTTCTAAGCACATTTTAAAATGCAGTTTGTCCTGTAAAGTTCTAAAACCTGGGGGAAATTACCTGTCTAAATGCCCTTTCTCTCTTTTTCATCTGCCCACAGCAGCCACTGCTGCAACTGTGCACAGGAGAAGCGCCTAAGAAAAGCAACGCTGGTAAGTGAGTGAGATCTCTTTCTTTGAAGCCAGATTATTGGCATTTTTTTTCTTCCCTGGCATTCCGTTCTCCCTCAGAGTTGAGGAAGCATTCTGGGCAAAGTCGCGTAATAGCTGTGGGGAATTCTCAAGAGACTTGCTCTGATTATTTTTAGGTTGATAAGGTATGTGATTTGATTGGAAGAGAGAAGAAAAGAAGAAACTGTTGGTCTCCTTATCAAATAGGATCAGATTTATTTTAAGATTATTTGGAGCACTGAGAGCAAGATATAGTAAATAAAATATGAACACAAAAAAAGGAGGAGGAAATTGTTCACAGCTACATACTGCATTTTACTTAGCTGATGTCTTGCAAGTGCCAGTCAAAACAAAAAAGTTTCAGCTTCTCTCAGATTTCTGTGTGTGAGTACATATGCCACTGACAATTCAAAGCCTTTTCAGTCTTCAGAGAATTACTGAACATATTCCAATGAATTTGAGAGGTGCTAAAGAGGCAAAGAGAAGACAACTTCTCTTGTGCCCAAACTCAAATATCCTTTTACTTTGAAATTAAGAATTCGTCCTCTAAACTCAGTTCGGTTTCTTCATGAAAGATCACTTGATGAAAACCCACTGCTAAGAAGAGAAGATCAGCTGTTCACAATGACTGACAAAGCTTTTGGTTCCGAATCAGTGTAGGGCTAGTATCAATGCACCGACGTTATGCCAGGTAGTACCTCCTGGAGAATTAAACCTGGACCTCAGTGTATCTCCTGAACTACAACTTCTAGCTCAGTAAAAGCCATACATCTAAAATTACAGCATAATACTCCAACCTATGGTCTCAGATATGACCCATGGACTCAAATATCACGAATGTGTCTGGGAAAATAATCTCCCCACCATGTTACTTTGTCCTCTGAACTACTTTTCCCCTCCCTCTCTCTCCAGTTCAGTTACAGGCAGACAGCAAGTGCCATCAGTAGAGCCGTGGCTGGTACAGTAGCTGCTGCATACTTTGATGATCTGCTTTGATCATCTTGCATCATATTCATTAGAGAACTTTTTACCCTTTCCATTCTGTAGAGGGTGGATATCTCCTTTAAAAGTCTCTTTCTGTGATCACTATCAATACTGGGGAATTCATAGCTAGCAAGGTAGCCTTCAGATCTGACACACCCAGAGATGACAACATTCAAATTTAATGCTTCAGTTGCACCAATATACAACTGCTTTATGGTCAAATCAATCCACTGATTAACAATATTTTATTATCGACTTGAAATTTTGCCCATGCAGAACACAAGCAAGTTATTAATATTTGTTCTGATTTATCCTACCCTAATCAACACTCAGCTGCTACCTATCTTAACTATAGAATATTTATTAACTGGTATTAAAAAAAAAAAAAAAAAAGGCATTATCTAAGTTTTGGACATCTTCCAAAGCATATTAATTTCTTATGAGACCCATCCAGCCTTACTGAAAACATACACACAAAAGCCATTAGTTTGCATGAAATCAATGAAATGGATGAAGCATAATTATGGATATTTCTCAAATTATTTACCATTGCAATGGCTACCTTATTTTTTCCCCCTCTGCTTTTGTAAGGAGTAGAATTTAGAAAAAAGAATCACAACTTTTCCTAGTCTCGTTCTTTACATTCTATGTAATAACACTAAGTAATTATTCCACTTCCACCCCACCCTGTTAACACATCCAGGGGCTGCAAAGGCATCTAAACCACATTCAACCATAAAGACTAATCATGATTTAAAACTTCTTCTCTTTGGAAGGAATTTTGAGGAAGGGATGTTAGGCGTGGAAGCCGAGAAACATTCCCAAGCCAAACACTTATTTAGAAAGATCATACTAGAATGCCAACATGGTATTCCAGACTTAAAGTCCCTAGATACTTTGTGACTTATGCTATAAAGAGACGGTGAATATTAGCGAGATGGTCAATGGGGTAAGAAACAAATCAACTCTGTTTTCTTTTACATTTGTATGTTCACTTAACAGCAGATGAATTCATTTACAAAAATATTTACCGCTTACTTTAGACTCAAAAAGGTCTAAATGTAATCAATGTTGTTGCATTTTTAGTCAAATGAAACAAATCAATCAAAGTCTTTTAATTATAAAAATTAAACTCATTCATGCAACTGCCAAAAAAAGTGATGCTTCTTAACCAAAAACTTTACATCAGAAAATAAAACGCTCTTTCACTGAGATGTTTCCCAGGAGCTAAAAATGTGCATGGGCTGCTACTGTTGCTGTGTGTACCAAGTTTCTCAAAGCTAAGATAAACCCACTGGACTTTGAGAAGAGTATTTTTCAGGTCTCTTTCAAGAAATGGTTATCATGACAAATAATTAAAGTGAAATGTGTTCTTAAGAATGATAATGTACTGTATATTATCAGAGGTATATTATCAGGTACTGTATATTATCAGAGGTCTGACATATTATCAAGATCATATGTTCTTGATAAAGGATATAAGCCCATTTTTTCCAGAAAAGAGTTAACACGGCTTGTATCACCATTGAGTGATAATACTAAGGATGACTTTTTGATCTACCACAACATATTCCAGTATTTATTACGGCTCTGAATCATGAAATATTTTACACACAGCAACCGCGATTGCCAACATTCATATACCACACAACCCCCCAGCCATTCACCGCTGTTGGTACCATTCCCGGTTAAGCAGGGCCTGTCAGGCCAAGGGCCTGTCAGGCTACACGAGCTGCCGAGGTGGCACACAACACCTGCGGAGAGACAAAACCACGCTGCTCGGACGCAGGCCCCGAGCTGAAGCACAGCCAGTCCTGGCAGTGTAAAATCGGTAGCGCTGGCTTTAAGCCATAGCCAGGTCTATGTCTGCACCAGCGTAGTGCGGCCGTTTCAGTTACGGCCCCTCTCTTGATGGCAGCAGCAACCGCCCACCAGCAACCCCACCTCAGGGCTCTCTCTGCCAACAGCGCCTCAAATGCAAATCCTGGGGTGCCTATCACTTCCCCAGATGCAGGAGCTGGACGGTGTAAACACCACCTTCGAGGGGCAGATTTTTTTAAAAGACTACAGTTTTGGTTTCAGAGCAATTTCCATGTGAAACGGCACGACTTGCAACTGAGACCTCAGATTTCCCTGGCTGCACTAACAACATGCTTTCAGATGAAAACCAGCAGCAACTGTTAATCGTACAGGTGAATTTTAGATTCATGCACCTTGCTACAGTTGTTTTCATGTGCATTCAGGGGTATAGCCTTGGGCATCTGTCTTTCTGAAAGTTAGATCAATCCAAAAATAGCAACAGAAGGGGAAATAAAAAAAGTAACTAGGACCTGTCCAGGGCCCTTAGCACCCAGACATGAAATAAGGAAACTGCCTAGGTTAATATGGAAAAGGAAAACTATTTCCATCTTCTCTCCCTCTAAAACCCTTGGAAGCATTTCTTATGCATATCACCATGAACTACATCTCTACAGAGAAAGACAGGTAGACAGATAAACTTAATGTATTTTAACTGTTTTTTTGGGGGTTTTTTTTGTTTTGTTTTTTTTTAATTCAAAGCCCATCAAAGTCACCACCATAATTGCTATTCACTGCCAATGGAAGCAAGATTGGGTCTTAATATTATAGTCATATTTGTCTTCAAAATAACAGCATCCATTCTACTCCTAGTCAAACTCCAGTTTCTTCACTAAGTAAAGTGAAGTACTCATTTACAATGGAAAATATTCTTGAGTTTAGGTACGTGCAGCTGAATTTAAACTGAAATGGCTTTTGAAGTTTCTTTAGGATTTGAAATCGTAAGCAGTATACAAGTGATTCTGTAAAACTATGGATTTTGGGGGGTAAAAAAATGGAAAGTGCTTTTCCTTTTCAATCTGCCAAATAAAATGGTGACATTTCCTATTTTTTCTTCTGTACCTCCCATCAAAATCAATGGAAAGACTTTAGTGGCAGTTGACCTGGATGCTTACTGCCTTTTGTATCCATATTTTTAAAAAGAATTTTACTTCTTTAAAAGCCCACTGTGTTCTGTACCACAGGTGCCAATACTCTAGTGGTATGCTAGATGATCCAACATATGTTAAGAGTTTTCTAAAGTACTTCGGGATCCTTGGGGATAAAAGGTGCTACATAAATGGAAGATGTATATTTTAAAATAACTAAATTGTGTCTCCCTTATAACACATGTACACCTAGATGTTTGCAGACTGCACAAGAAGCTGCATTTTTGTTGTGAATACCTTATCACGTTGTCTCCTTGTGGGAGACACACTAAAAAAGAAATGTTAGTAAGAAACAAACAAACAAAAAACCCCCCACAACTCAAACAAAAACCCCCAAAAATAAAAACAAAAAAACCACACCACACATTCAGATTTCAGGCTGAAAACCTGACAGACCTTTTGCTATAACACTCATATTGAACTTCCAATAAATCCTGTTCTAGACATTTATGAAAAAATGCATAGATAAAAAGTTCAATGCTAATTATGCACTATAATGTTTAAAGAGTTTTTATGCTGGATTCTAAAATATGCACAAGCACTTCAGAAATAAACAGCTTTATATTTTATTCCTTGATTTCAAATAGTCTAAACATTTTAGCATTTGATGTGCCTTTACGCTCACAGCCTTTGCAGTACACCTTTTGACCTTTCAGCACTCAAAAGTGGGGCTGAGACAACTAAAACCTGGGAAAGGTAGTAAAACATGGAGCACGTAATAAATTAAAGACTTGGAAAATTGTGGTAATAAGCCCTTTGGGGTAAGCCTCTTTTAAAGCAGTAGCACTGTTTAATGCTACTGGAACAATTCCTGTTTTATTTAAGACTCGTGTTATGGAGCTTCACCTACTGGTTACAGATATGAAATGTGTTCCTGTTAAGATGACATGATTCTGTTTCAATGAGTTTCTGGCTTATTTCATGATGTCTTTAGATCTTTGTCTAAATAAAAAGATAACAGTTGGGTGAAATGTTTAGTCCCATGTACACAGAAAGACAAGTTAGTCCTTGCATCACATGCTTCCATTCTCAAAGCATGAGGTTTGTGGAAGAAAACTAGGTGAATCAGTTGACTAAAATGAAAATTAACTTTGGCGAAGAGTCTTCTGGGATACCTTGTTTGTGCAAAGCCGTATATGAACGGGAACCACAATTACTGCCTAGATCTCACCTCTGCCCCTTTGTACAAGTGAGTGCTAGAGAGAAGACTGCCCTCACAGAAAGAAAGAGCAACCAGCAGCTGGATCCAGATGATGGAACTATCATGGTAATGAGAAAGAGGCAGAAAGAATAAGGAATGCCTCATGCTATAAAGAACATTTGCATGAAGCCGATAAGGAATCTCAGTAAGTCATGACAAAGGCAGACTGTTCTTTCATGGAAATTTGCTAACGCAGAGACGGTGGTCATGTGCATGCACAAACTCTGGGGAATTCTGTTCTAAGCTAAGGAAGCTGAGACTAACTGAGGCACAGGAAACCTGAACTATTATTTAGGTCTTTGACATCTATATGAGGAGAGGCAAGACATGTACAACTGGGGAAAACACCCAACCACCAAGCTCCAATACTGAAGCCATGAGGACATGCACTTACTGAAGGAGTTCTAGTTACTGCCTACAAATCTGCAATGAGAAAAATAGATAAGCAACCAGCAATTTTGCAACACATGAAAAGCAGAAATTAGTAACTGTTAAATAACTGTTAAAAAACAGTCCCAGGTGACTGTCTAGTCTATCCTCCTGCAATGGGGCAGTACTGATGTAATTATCAGCATTCATGTTCTCAAAACAACTGATGTGAAAACATGCTAAAGGTGTCAGTTGACAAATGATAGCAAACATAGATCAAAATGAAGCAAGCAAATTGGCAGGAAAAATGAGTGACTGAATTGCCTGAGGGATCACACAGGTGTTATATATATGACCATGTGAACAGAAATGCATACAAGTATTCACACGGAGCATCTTTTTACCAAGAATGTTTTTTATCTCCTCACCATTATAAAACTGTCAACTCAAATACATTTATTAGCACTCTAAAGAAAAAACCAGAATGACTCATTGCTATTTATTAGTTTGATATGTTAACTAGCAAAAGGGAAAAAATCCAGATGAATTAAGTATGTGGAGGCTGCCTACTCTTAATAACTCTAGCAAATCTTTGATCTATGTTAATCTCATGTTATTGTAGTAAGCATGCAGGACCATCATTCATCTCACATATGAGCGAGGCACTCTTGCATGTCATGATAGATTTTATCAAGAAGAAAATGAAGTCAAAGGTGGCTGTCAAGGCAGCAGGATTTTGAGTGAGTGGAGAACCTCAGAATGGGATTTTTAACTTGCAGAATTTGATGGAGGAAACAAGGAAATTTCATCAACCACATACACGGTACTTCACTGATCATCAAAAAGCTCTCCTCATCTAAATTTGTATAGAAAAAGTCTTGCCCAGTTTACCAAGTAGAGGGAACTTTCAAAATAATCAACAGCAGTTCAGTGCACAAATGAAACAATAGAGTAGTTTGATATTGGAAAGGATGCCTTTTCATTATTCCTTTTAAATGTTATGGAGAGATGGGATTTGAGCACAGCAGTAAATGCAGGGCATGAGACTGTTGACAGGATATTAGAAGGAATCCTGTGGTGGCAAAGTCAATGTAATTCTCATCACTCCATAGAAACAGGCCTATGGTATTTTATGAGCAGTGAGTACAAATAATATTCACTTTGGCTTTTAGCAGAGTAGTGACTGGCAAAAATACAAAAATCCTTTTTTAAAACAAAAGTCATAAAAAGGTGGTGGTGTTTTGTTTTGTTTTGTTTTAATTTGCCAGGCTATGCTAAAAGACCAGAAAGGTAAAATTAGAAGTACATTTTTCTTTGCACTTGAATATAACTTTTTTTTTTCCTACCAGTCAGTGTTGCATTACAGGATGACACACAAAAGTTCTCTCTGACGTGCAGCAGATACTGAAGGCATTTCACTTGTGTTGAAGTTAACCAGGAAAGCATTTCATTGATCATTACTGAGAGGAGTTATCGTCCTCACTGTCTGCAATAGATTCAATACAGAGCGGATGAGCATTAGACGCTGACTCAGTTCGCCTGCCGATACTCTTGAGTGGTTGGTGCTACTGGCACCCTTACTCCATAGCAGTTTTCAAGAATTATTTGCACTAGGACTTCAGAAAGCATCTGTGCAGGCATCCTGGAAGTTAGTGAGCTTTCGGGCTCATAGATAATTGCAGGAAAGTAACTAAAGCATGGCCACAAAGATCTAGCATTATGATTGCTTATTTAACCTCAAGTGAATACAAATATTTATACCACGGTCTTCAGAGCTCATCACTAAATGATGGTCTGTTTCCTATCCCCTCTTGCTGTTACCAAAACATTAGCACTGCAAGTTGCCACTACACTGTACTAAACTCCTTCATAACCGGAACAGTAAAGGCACTGGACACTAATTTCTCCTATATAAAATGTTACACCTGCACATATTTTGTTTTCTGGGCTTAGGGGTGAATATCTATACGAGAACTGGTACTTTTTGGCTTCTTCTTTTACCTAATGTATTTCAAGTTTTCAAATGATTAAGACAGAAACTGTACATAGGCAGAAGAGTTTACATCCCGCTGGTAAGGGATTGGGTTTAGCTCTGTGTTAAGGGCTTCAACAGAATTTAAATTGTACATAATTCTCATGGTAGCCTGCTGCACAAGAACAAGCATCACCTATAACCACTGTCTGTACAGAGGACGGTCCACAGCGGACTTCTCATCACATTAACACATAAATGCTATCTGATCCCAAAAATCACAAGTACCATAAGATTACATGACAGAAAGAATACATGTTGAGTTCATGATGAAACTAGAGGTCCACACGTATATTGTGTTCATACTACTGACACATACCCTAAAATTAAATTAAATGGGAGGTCTATATTTAGTCTGTACTTTCAGTCTGGCAGTCTATACCCTATATTAGACCTATATTAGTCTATAGGTCTAATATAGACCTATAAAAGGTCTATATTTAGTCATTGATGCTTGAAGGTTTCTTTCTTCTTCTACATGGAGACAAGTCTCCACCCATGTTAAAAAAAAAAAAAAGAAACAACGAGCATCAATTCTCTCCTTCATTTTCCCACACTAATGCATTATTGACTACAATGTACCAAACTTGCACTTGCAGTCTAACCCACTATTACAGCACCTTGTATCAGTACTTTAAACATTGCTTAACAAGAAAAATATGTCAATATACAATGAAAGCTTTCATTTATGCTTTCAAATTGAGCAAACTGCTGCAAGCTATGTTGTAAATTACCCCCAAGAATGTTTAACTGGGCAAAACAGAGAACAAATTTTAGCGACATCAGACGTGACTGGATTCATAATTAGCAACACTTAACAATATATTAAGTTTATCTCCTTTCTATTCCAGTGACCCTTTCAGTTCTGAGCAATGTTTGCATATGCTACCATAAATCATGCCTCAGATTTGTCAACAAGCTCCGAGTACTTTTGTTATTTGTGAAAATTACAAAGTGAACTCCTGGTTCAAAAATTTTTTGATAATGTGTTACAGGATAGGTGGGAGCTGCCTGATCTCAGCTTCTCTTCCGTCTCTCTTGAAACTGAAAAAGAACTATAATTAGTACCTATGCAGAAGTCCATTGCTGCAATAACTGATGCTACTGACTGGTGGGGCCATGCCAAACTGATCAAAACCAGGTACTAATGCCAAGTTAGCACTCTGCCTAAAGCAACTGTCAAGTAATGATAGATTAGACAAATCTGATTGCTCTATCAAAACATTCATCTCAAATCTTGATTAGTAAACCTATTGAATTATGATTAATTCACAAGAGTGCTGCTGACAGATAAGGTACTTTATCTGACAATGTGTAGTAGTTGCTTTGCCTGAAGCAAAAAAGCTCTGAAGTTGCTGGTAAAATAAACAGTATCAACTACAACGCACCGAGAAGGATAATGAGGCTACACGCACCTTTCAATTTAATGAAGGCTGATCTATGAGAACCTAGCTTCAGCCACAAGAACATCGGGAATGGAGGATAAGGGCCCGGAAATCACAGAAGTAAATGGCAGGAGAGGAGGTAAAACTGCCAGACTGAAAGTACAGAGCTTGGATGGGCTGCAGGGACTTTTAGGGCATCTAGGATGAATCAGGAAATCCAAATATCCCTGGCTTTGAGGAAAAATCTGATTCCAAAATTATGGCATATGGCCTCCACCCATAGCATCACCTTGGTTTTATTGTCTCGTGAAGGAGTAATAACACTACGGAACATAATACTTGCATGAGATGTTGTATCATCTACTTTGCACTTCCAGTGAATGAAACAAGTGGTTAAAACCCAAAAATTGTCTTTAATACATTACACTAGGAGAAGGGACTTACTTCAGTGTTACTAAAATGATATTAAAAGAACATCTTGCATGGTTTATAATTTGTCGTAAAATTCAGTAATGAATAAACCAAATCTATCATGTTTCTGCAGCTTTAAAAAACTATCTACAACAATGGCATTTTTACAACTAGTGAAAATGCAGTGTCATGGAATCATCAAAGTTCTTTCAATGCCACCTCTGCACACTCACCATGAATTTGTCCCAGACTCTGTATATCATAACAGACCTTCCTTTACAGCGTAAAGTGAAAACCTACTAGTTTCAACTCAATTTTGTTATCCTGATACCTGCACGTGCACATGGGTAGATCATTAGAAAGCTCCCCAGTCCTTGAATTTGCAACACAGTCAGTGAAAAATAGGTATTGCAATATTTGGCTCTTAATGAAGAATCCACCTTCTCCAAGTCACTTGTTAGCTTATCCTGACCTAATAATTTTACAAACCCGCTAATGCACTATAATTATGTTTCTCCCCAGCCAGTATTAACCTTTCTGTGACTCTTTTTTCTTTCTTCTCTCTCACACATATTTATTTATTTTACCTAGCCTCTGTTAATCAATGTGAACTGCAGATGGGGTCAAGGAAAGCTACTTCCTCCTTTGATAGCCTCCAATGCTTTCACTCCTGGGGATAAAAATGCTTTAAATGGAGTTATATTCTAGGAAAATCAATATATGATTACTGCAAAGATTTGTATCGATTGCCCTGTTGCATTGCAAAAAGGCTAAAGAAAAATTGCATGGCACATTCCCTTCATTTTCTACTTCATAGAACTTGCTGCAAATATTTTGAGCGAGTAAGAAGTGTTGGAACTTTATTTAATAACCTAAACTTTTCTTCGTTTAATCCTGCTACTTGTATGTTTACTTTGAAAAAAAAATCCCCATTGACATCTCTTTTATAATGCCTGAAATTAGAGAGCTACTTGCGATCCTGAAAAACAAATGCATTGCAGCAAATATCTAGCTCTCAATAACTTCACCAGTTTTACATATTTCACAAAAACAAAAAAACAAACCAAAATTCCTATTTTCACTACTTTACCAGAATTGTTCATGCTTCTTCCTAGCACAGACACCACACCAAATATTCAGGCTGGATCTTGTTTTCACAGACTATAGCAGTGGAGGAACTGGGTTTCCTGGCCTGGTTTCATTTGTCTTGATGTAACCAGAGCTAGACTTCTCTCCTCAAAAGTCCTAAGAACTGGAAATACAGCTTCAACAATTATTTCAACAAAATAAAATAAATTCTCCAACAGAAACAGATTCTCACTCTCTTCATCCCTGCCCCCAAGAATTAGGTTCAAGTTTGAAGAGGATCTTATTAAAATTCTTTACAGGAATCTTCATTTTTTTAAATGCATCCTTATTTTGCAAGGATGGCCTAAAAGCTTTTGGCAAATTGTTTTCAGACGATGGTTTCCGTAAACTTGTTTCTTCTATTGCCTATTTTTTATTTACGTTACATGGCATGCCATCCAAATATCAGACCGTTGGTTTTATTGTTTGAAAGAATAATTTTAAAATGTTAAATAAAGAAACACACCATGATACTTCAAAGTCACTTTGGATAAGGTATTGCATTTCTCTGTTCATCAGTTTCCTGAAGGATAATATTATTTACCTCTTTGTAAATTATTCCGGGATCTGCTGCCAAAAAGTACTACGGAAGGACTAACATAATGATGTTTGTATTAGTGAACACAACATACAAATGTGAAACTCTATTTTAGAAGGTACTGAATTTGTACCAAAATGTACAAGTATTTCACTGAATGCACACAAATTCTGTGAATGTTGCAAAGAAATAATATGAACTTAGAATTTACAAGTATATAAACTTATTGCTTTTATTTCCAATCTATACTTGTAAATCAGTTAATCTAGTTCTAGTACCCTAATATTTAAAAAGGAGTTGCTAGTCAAATCCTTCCTGATTACAAAATGCATGTCATCCAGATCTGATTATTTTCACATGTTCGAGTGATTCAAGTGTTGTCATTTAACACATAGCTTTTACTGTGGCTCTGTTAAGAAATAAGGAAAAAATGTAAAGAATGAAGTGATCTTTCAAAACATGTTGATGAATGTAAAGTTCTTTAGATTCTTACTCCTTTCTCCAGTTTTATACATCAGTGGCTTTACAGTTTTATTAACATTTCTTTTGTACAAAGATCTTTTTAAAGCCTTTCTTTCTCTAGTCCTCTTTCCTAGAAGTAGATCATCCTGCATGTGTGTTTTATGACCTTTGTCCTTTTTATATAAGTCTTCAATTTAACCTTTGTCATATGTCTTCTGCTTTCCGTTCTTCTCCTTATCCCTAATATATTTCAGTTTCGAAGAAGTCCTGAGGCTTTCATACTGGATCCTTCTGTTACTTACATTTTTCTATTTCAGGAATATTGTAAATATTTTCAATTTCAGTTACATTAAAAGGTATCACATGGCATGCTGCATTACAGTATCTGGTAGAATTCTTCAGGCTTTTCTCATATTGCTCATTTTCATTATTAATCAATTCCCGACACTATGTTTCTTTTGTTAATTCTTTGCAACTTCTTCTCTGTAATAGGTGCAGAATGTACTACAAATTAATGCTAAACGCATAAACTCAATGCTAATACTCATTAACTGACAAAGTGACATCATTTATGTAAAGAAGGGGTAATATTAAACCACATCCGATTCATGAAACTAATATCAAGAAATTTTTCTTCTATAGCTATAGTTATGTTAAAAAAAAAAAAAAAATCTGTTTCAGGTAGAGAGTTACTAGCAGCTCAGTAATTTGGATGTCTGGCCATTTAACTGTTCTGGTGGGACACGATAAAGACTAGGAATAAGGTTTGTTGCCAGATTATGATTTACGTTAATTACTGGGTAAACGGAGGGTCCTAAGTAGTCTATTTGTATAATTGCACTTTTGACATTTCTCAAAGAGTGCCTGGAGAAAAAGATAGGCACACCTTTTTACGGAATGTATATATAAGCAGAGTAAATATATACATGGTACTTGAACTCCTGTGAAAACCTGTCTACTTTAATGAGACACTTAAATGGAAGGTGTTAACTGCTGAGCTTTTTACAAATTTGAATCTTTGTATTTTCCCATTCTTTCTCCTGCAAGACAATCTTACTCCGTACCAGATTGTGACCTTGCTACCCAGCCTCATGCACCGCTACCGTATCACTGGTGTTATCTGGAAGAGAGCGAAAGCAAGCCGCTTGCCAGCCCTGTCTCCAGTCTGCCCCAACGCAGGAGTTACCTGTTACAAGGCTTCTTCAGCACACCCGTCTGACACACCAGCGCAGATACAGCACCGCATACATCGGGGCACTCGGCATAACAGATAAGAATCCCCTTCATTCATACCTAGAGGCTGAGTAAAGTACCATTTATACCTGCCCTTTTCTTATTCCCCAGGTAGACAGGAGCAGTGATGCTACGCATTGCCGAGTCCAACTGCCCTCTATTCTTCTGCAGCAGTGTAATACAGGTTACAGACTAGTCATTCATTTTAGGGTTAATTTGGTTCGGGGTTTTTTGGACAGGTGTTCTGTTAACAGAGTAATGCATGGAACATGCACTAATAGTCCCAAAGCTAAGGAGAAAAACAGGGAGAGAACTCAATTCCTATTATGACATATAAAATAAACATATACGGGAAGCACCACATGCCCTTCTCTGTAAAATGAATTGCACTAGTTCGTGTAGTCACATATGCAGAGAGGCTTGCTCCTGATAAAAACAAGTAAAATATAAGATAACTTTATATATTTTTAATAATTCTGCTTTTACCTATGGAAAAGTAAACAAAATAAATATAATTTTAATTGAATACTGTACATGCAGAATGACTGGCTGTCAAAATGCCCCTTAGATTTATAGACGGCTTTTGCTAAAACAAATGGAAAACTATATGTAACATTTCTAAACTGAGTTTCTCAAATTGCCTTTCCTGCCAATTTGAGTCAGATACAGTACACGGTTTTACAGGAGAAAATTCATTTCCAGCAAAAAAGTGAAGGTTTTTCTATTTTCTAGATGCCATTTTAAAAATTCCAGCCAAGTATTAACCACCAAATTTAAAAGCCTGATACTAAATATTGCTACTTTACATCTACATTATAACACTAATGATCAAGTAATTTAAGATTGTATTTTTTAATAGGATAAATCTTTACTGAAGCCTAAACCAAAACCCTGGCTGAAGCACGCGGGTATATTGTATAAGAAATCGGAAGTTTAGTGCAACTCTGGATCTCCTTCAGCCGAGACAAGTAAAGATCCATGCCATACGTCTAAGTAAGTTTGTTGGTTTTGAAATGCACATTCTTACCTACCCAGTGAAAACAGTGTCATTAAGAAGAAAAACAGCCTCAGCCTAGCTTTTCAGCTACTCCCCAAACTCCTGTAAGAATCAATCATTAGCTAGTGTTAAATGTCTTCGTTCCACTGAATTCAGTAGAACTACAGTAGTTCACACTATGTGAGAATCTACCCAAGATTTATACATGAACTGACTCTGCTCTCTCATAAGGATGTTTAAGAAAAAGCGTGATGGTACAAAATGAAGAACGATACTCCCTTCTGTGTTGGATGAATCTTCTGAATGAGGTCTGGATATGCAAGGTGACATAGTAAGTAAAACGTACTCCTCCTCAACCCCTTTCCGCCCTATCTTTTCCCCATTCTAAAAAAGGTAGCAATTATTCAATTAGGCAAATCTAAGTATGTTTCAGTTTGGAGATTTTCATACTTGGACAAATAACTATCCAAAGAGGCTGCATTTTCAGACTGTACTGATGGTCACTCACAAATACGCAGTCAGTCCCACAGCAGAACAGTAAGCGTTTAGGCCATGACTGCAGTTCAGGGAATTTCCTGTCATTTGATGAACACCAAGGACTGACCGCAACACTGAGAAAATGGTTAATACCTGTTGAAGTAAATGTGAAGTGATGTAGCCCACATAACAGAAGTCAGCAGTATGCAGAATCTCTTCCAGACATTAGGGCACCACTAGATGGTCAGTGAAAGTAAGATTATCATCCCCATTAGAAGGGATGTTAGGCTTTCACAAAATAAAGTTTCATTTTAATTAAACCAGATTAAAGATATTGCTCAAAATTTAGAGTAATTATAACCAGGCAACCCTGCAAAATACCCTGGGCACTAGTAAACAATTCCAGAATAAAGCCCTAGACATAAAAATTCGAATAATACGCATGTATAAATATAAACACACGCACTCTCGTTTTAGTACTGTCTCATAAAAGGATTAAGTATAAATCGGATATAGACGCAAATACATGGAAATCTAGACCCCATTTACTCTGTACATGTATAATTGCTATTCTTGGGTAATCTATGAGTAAAAACCTGGTTTTGCTATATTCAGAATCACAATTTCTTCAATGTACAAAAGTGTATAGTTTATTAAATAAACACAAACTGGGATATAATGGCATACATTTGTTTTCATTACAAGTAGTAACGCAATATTTCTCTAAGGCTTACTACATTAGCATTTCTCTCCATGTTCCAAATGCCTTTGAACTTTCTGAAAAGCTACATCTGTTAGCTCCCTTGTATACAGCCGAAACTTACCAAGTGAATTAACTTTTAATACAAATTGCTTTGTTCGCTATTAAGATTGATGTTGGACACACTGTACTGTAAGTTGCAAACTGCAATTACAATTCGCTGCAATTATCTCTGGTTGTTAATAGCACAAGATAGCATGTCACTTTCTACCAAGTGTATAATTTATCATTTGTTTTTTTTTTTCCCTTCATGAACTCTTGTGGTATTCCAAATGTATAATCTTGTTGTATTTATTTCCCAGTGGTCCAACAAAATGCACAGCAAGTGCTGACTAGAACAAACTAAAAGGCAGTGCTATTGACAAGCCGTCACTTGAGCAGTAATGAACACTCTGCCTCTACTTTCACCTCACCAAACTAACAGCTTTAATTTATGATAAAGCAAACGAGAGACAACCTCCAGTTTTATTATACCCTCAGTGCTGTTTCAAATAAAGTAATTAGAAGGTCAAGAGGCAGGTCTAGAAAGCCAAATACAAATGCAAGCCCTCTGCACTGACATTTTTAAAAAATCTTGACTGTTCAAAGAGCATTTTATCCATCCCTCTTCTGCAAAGCAGCGCCAGGCAGTTTTTACCACCGTAACCAATCTGAAACAGTGTGGTTCAATTCTTTGCTGAGTAATTCAGCCCATATGTTGAGAGAGATACCTAGCAGACAATGTCCCTTCCCCAGGCCTTTAATTTAAAAGAAAGGTACAGGTGAGTTTTAAAAGCATGTTTTCCAACAGAAACTTTCACATAAAAGTTTCTTTTTTTCCTTTTAGAAGCACAAGAAATTTCATGGGATACCATAAAAAAAAACCAAGAGTGAAACATTTGAAATGAATATATAAGAAGAAAAATCTACGTTAGAAAGGTGAGCTTAAATCCTCTACAAGCTTGTTCATAACTTGACAAATAAACTATTCCTAGAACTGCTGAAGAACTAGATTTTCTTGAAAGTTTGGACCAACTGGAATAAAAGCACATAACTATATTTGGTCTTTGCAGTATTGTTATATAAATATTTACAACTAGAGAGATATAATTATGTTAATGCAGCATGTCTCTATTTTCATTATATGATATCATCTGGAATTTAAATTTCAGTCAAAAGTATCTCATAACACCTTAGCAGCTCGTCAAAATTGTTCCTCAGCTAGATAGAATGAAACCTATACAATTAGGCATTCTTACTGGGCAACCATACGTCTTAAGCTACATCAAAGGAAATTCCAGTATATTACTACAGTTCTGTTGTATGTTGATTGGAAAATTACTTCCCATTAAGAAGCTGTTTTTGTTGAGCTTTTCAAGAGTTGTCTTAGACTAGCTTCACAACTTAAGATAAATCACTGAACTCCAGCCAGGTCTGAATAAAAGGCGGCAG